>NW_021822944.1:58951-82241 GCF_901001165.1 Salmo trutta | reverse complement strand
TTTCCGGAGTGCTGACCTTGTATTAAAGTAATGATGGACTGTATATTCTCTTTGCTTATTTGAGCTGTTCTTGTCCCTCTCTGTTATCCTTCACCCCTCTTTCTCATCCTCTGACCCTCGCTGTCATCCTCTCTCCCTCTCTGTCGTCCTCTCTCCCATCCTCACCCCCTCTCTGTTATCCTCTCCCTCATACTCTTTTCAGTATGTCATGGTGTGATTGGCTGGTATTTCGGTATGTCATGGTTCTCTCTCTCTCTCTCTCTCTCTCTCTCTCTCTCTCTCTCTCTCTCTCTCTCTCTCTCTCCTCTCTCTCTCTCTCTCTCTCTCTCTCTCTCTCTCTCTCTCTCTCTCTCTCTCTCTCTCTCTCTCTCTCTCTCTCTCTCTCTCTCTCTCTCTCTCTCTCTCTCTCTCTCTCTCTCTCTCTCTCTCTCTCTCTCTCTCTCTCTCTCTCTCTCTCTCTCTCTCTCTCTCCTCTCTCTCTCTCTCTCTCTCTCTCTCTCTCTCTCTCTCTCTCTCTCTCTCTCTCTCTCTCTCCTCTCTCTCTCTCTCTCCTCTCTCTCTCTCTCTCTCTCTCTCTCTCTCTCTCTCTCTCTCTCTCTCTCTCTCTCTCTCTCTCTCTCTCTCTCTCTCCTCTCTCTCTCTCTCTCTCTCTCTCTCTCTCTCTCTCTCTCTCTCTCTCTCTCTCTCTCTCTCTCTCTCTCTCTCTCTCTCTCTCTAATCCTGTCCTTTCCTCCCACAGAGCAGAGTCATAGACACCCTGTGTGGTTATCATGCAGAGGAGATAACCACACAGGGTAGTAAGGAGTAAGGAGAGAAGGTTGGCATGCAGGGCCTGCATCTCTGCCTCTAATACAGGTCTATAGTCATCTCAATTTCACCCCTCTCTTCTACACATCTGTTCCTGCCATGACCTGTTCCATAAACCATTCAACTGATCTGTAGTATTATACAGTAACTAGAATATATAATACCCTGATCTGTAGTATTATACAGTAACTAGAATATATAATACCCTGATCTGTAGTATTATACAGTAACTAGAATATATTATCGTGACACAAGGCGAGACCCAGATGCAGACACAGGAAGCAGATGGTTGGAGTTTAAGATGTTTAATAATCCAAAAGGAGTAGACAAGAGAATGGTCGTGGACAGGCAAAAAGGTCAAAACCAGATCAGAGTCCAGGAGGTACAGAGTGGCAGAAAGGCTCATGGTCAAGGCAGGCAGAATGGTCAGGCAGGTGGGTTCAGAGTCCAGAAACAGGCAAGGGTCAAAACCGGGAGGACTAGAAAAAGGAAAATAGCAAAAAGCAGGAGAACGGGAAAACAGCTGGTTGACTTGGAAACATACAAGACGAACTGGCACAGAGAGACAGGAAACACAGGGATAAATACACTGGGGAAAATCAGCGACACCTGGAGGGGGTGGAGACAATCACAAGGACAGGTGAAACCGATCAGGGCGTGACAGTACACCCCCCTAGGGACGCCACCTGGCGTCCTACCTAGGCGCATACCTGGCTGACCGGGGTGTCGGCGGTGGAAATCGGTGATGAAGGCCGGGTCCAAGATGTCTTTAGCAGAAACCCGGCACCTCTCCTCCGGGCCATAACGCTCCCAGTCAACCAGGTACTGGAAACACCTGCCCCGTGGTCGAACCTTCAGGAGGCGTCTCACCGTATACGCTGGCTGGCCATTGATTACCCGGGGGGCGGGATGGGCCTGGAAATAGAAGACAAAGGACAGTGAGACACGGGCGTAATTCTGGACGCATGGAAAGTAGGGTGAATACGGAGGGTTCGGGGTAACACAAGACGGACAGCATTGGAACTCAGGACTCTGGAGATGGGGAAAGGACCAATGAAACGAGGGGACAGTTTGCGGGACTCTACCCGAAGGGGCGGGTCCTGAGTGGAAAGCCATACCCTCTGCCCAATGCGGTAGCGGGGAGCTGGGGTCCGGCGACGGTCCCTGGTCCCCGTCCGGCGACGGTCCCTGGTCCCCGACAGCGGCGGACAAACATCTGGGCCGAGGGTACGCTGACTTCCTGCTCTTGTTCTGGGAAGAGTGGAGGCTGATATCCCATGGAGCACTCGAAAAGGGGTCCCGTGGCAGAACAGGGAAGGGTGTTCCGGGCATACTCCACCCAGACCAGTTGACGGCTCCAGGTAGTGGGGTTGGTTGAGACCAGGCATCTCAAGGTGGTTTCCAGATCTTGGGGATGAAATCCAGATGACAGGCTGGCCGACCACTTAATAAGGGTGCAGAATTCCTTCCAGAACTGAGACGAGAACTTAGGACCAAGGTCGGAGACCATGTCCACCGTGAGTGGACAATATTGTTTTCAATGTTTTTGATGTGTCTCGGTGGACTGGTCTGGTTATCAGAGCTTCTGAATTTACTCGAGGAGGGAGGTAATTTGTTATTATCATTTGTAAGCAAACACACATAGGCATGCTCATATGCACGCACACACGCACACAAGCACACACACACACAAGGCACACATCGGCATTGGAATCCGTGCAAGCACCACAGCAGGGACCACAGCAGGCACCACAGCAGGTACCACAGCAGGTACCACAGCAGGTACCACAGCAGGTACCACAGCAGGAACCACAGCAGGTACCACAGCAGGCACCACAGCAGGCACCACAGCAGGCACCACAGCAGGCACCACAACAGGAACCACAACAGGAACCACAGCGGTACCACAACAGGAACCACAGCAGGCACCACAGCAGAACCACAGCAGGTACCACAGCAGGTACCACAGCAGGAACCACTGCAGGAACCACAGCAGGAACCACAGCAGGAACCACAGCAGGAACCACAGCAGGTACCACAGCAGGAACCACCACCATCTCTCTCTCTCACTCTCTCTCTCTGTTTCCCTTTCAAACACACACAAACACACACACACACACACTCCTGTTCTCTCCTGGTCTCCTTCTCTCTCCTGTTCTCTCCTGGTCTCTCCTTCTCTCTCCTGTTCTCTCCTGGTCTCTCCTTCTCTCTCCTGGTCTCTCCTGGTCTCTCCTCTCTCCTGGTCTCTCCTTCTCTCTCCTGGTCTCTCCTTCTCTCTCCTGGTCTCTCCTTCTCTCTCCTGGTCTCTCCTTCTCTCTCCTGGTCTCGGTTAGTTCCTTCTGTTCTCTTCTGGTCTCTCCTTAAGTCATCTGTCTCTCCTGGTCTCTTCTGGTCTCTCCTCTTATCTTCTGGTCTCTCCTGGTCTCTCCTGGTATCTTTTGGTCTCATCTGGTCTTTCCTGGTCCCTGTTGGTCTCTGTTGGTCTCTGTTGTTCTCTCCAGGTCTCTCCTGGTCTCTTCTGGTCTCTCCTCTTATCTTCTGGTCTCTCCTGGTCTCATCTGGTCTTTCCTGGTCCCTGTTGGTCTCTGTTGGTCTCTTCTGGTCTCTCCTAGTCTCTGTTGGTCTCTGTTGGTCTCTCCAGGTCTCTCCTGGTCCCTGTTGGTCTCTGTTGGTCTCTTCTGGTCTCTCCTGGTCTCTCCTGGTCTCTGTTGGTCTCTCCTGGTCTCTGTTGTTCTCTCCTGGTCTCTCCTGGTCTCTCCTGGTCTCTCCTGGTCTCTGTTGATCTCTGTTGATCTCTGTTGATCTCTGTTGGTCTCTTCTGTCACTTTTGGTCTCTCCTGATCTCTTCTAATATGTAATGGGTCTTGTATGTAATGGGTCTTGCATGTAATGGGTCTTGTATGTAATGGGGCTTGTATGTAATGGGGCTTGTATATAATGGGTCTTGTATATAATGGGTCTTGTATATAATGGGTCTTGTATATAATGGGTCTTGTTGACTAATAGGGCAGTGGTCTGAAGCAGGTTAGATGTTTATTGATATTACACAACCCTGCTACCTCCTCCCTGCAAAAGCCTCAATTAAACCAGCCACGTCTAACCCCAGCTCCACACCATTAACCCTACACTGACCCCCTGCCTTCGCCATCTAACCCCAGCTTCACAACATTAAATGTTGAGGACAGACGTTCCGCTAGCGGAATATCCAATATCCAATGGAACAGCATGGCGCGAAATACAAAACCTCAAAAATCCAATAATTTCAATTTCTCAAACATAAGACTATTTTACACCATTTTAAAGATACCCTTCTCCTTAATCCAACCACATTGTCCGATTTCAAAAAGGCTTTACAGCGAAGGCAAAACATTAGATTATGTTAGGAGAGTACATAGACCAAAATAACCACACAGTCATTTTCCAAGCAAGGATATATGTCACAGAAACCAAAAACACAGCTAAATGAAGCACTAACCTTTGACAATCTTCATCAGATGACACTCCTAGGACATCATTTTACACAATACATGTATGTTTTGTTCGATCAAGTTCATATTTATATCCAAAAACAGCATTTTACATTGGCGCGTGATGTTCAGAAAATGTATTCCCACCTAAAACTTCCGGAGAATTTACAAAAATACTCATCATAAACGTTGACAAAATACATAACAATTATTTTAAGAATTATAGATACAGTACTCCTTTATGCAACCGCTGTGTCAGATTTTAAAATAGCTTTACGGAGAAAGCACATTATTCAATATTCTGAGTACATAGCTCGTCATCACAGAAAGCTATACAGAAACCCGCCAAGTTCGGGGCAACCTAAACTCAGAATTAGTATTATAAATATGCTCTTACCTTTGCTGATCTTCATCAGAATGCACTCCCAGGACTGCTACTTCCACAAGAAGTGTTGTTTTTGTTCGAAATAATCCATATTTATGTCCAAATACCTCCGTTTTGTTCGTGCGTTCAGGTCACTATCCAAAGGCTAACGCGCGAGCGCAATTCGAGACACAAAAAGTCAAAATGTTCCATTACCGTACTTAGAAGCATGTCAAACACTGTTTAAAATCAATCTTTATGGTATTTTTAACGTAAAATTGCGATAATATTCCAACCGGACAATAGCGTATTCATTCAAGGAGAAAAATAAGGAACAGAGTGCTCGCGGGACCACCCATATACAATCTCTTTGTCCCAAGGCAGTCCACTCAGTAACTGAGCTCCTATACTCTGCCCAGTGACAAGAGAATGCTCAAGCCACTTTCTGAAGGCTTTTGACAGCCAATGGAAGCCTTAGGAAGTGCAACGTGACCCCACAAATACTGTGGTTTCGAAAGGGACTAGAAAGAAGAACTACAATTCTCAGATCCTCCACTTCCTGGTTGAATTTTTCTCAGGTTTTTGCCTGCCATATTTGTTCTGTTATACTCACAGACACCATTCAAACAGTTTTAGAAACTTCAGAGTGTTTTCTATCCAAATCTACTAATAATATGCATATTCTTGTTTCTGGGCAAGAGTAGTAACCAGTTTAATTTGGGTACGTTTTTCATCCGGCCGTGAAAATACTGCCCCCTATCATATCTCTACACTAGCCCCCTTTAATATCCTCTCTCTCCCAGACTACCACTCTCTCTCCCAGACTAAGACTCTCTCTCCCAGAATACCACTCTCTCTCCCAGACTACCACTCTCTCTCTCTCCAACAATACCACTCTCTCTCTCTCTCAGAATACCTCTCTCTCTCCAAGACTACCACTAAGTCTCTCTCTCAGACTACCACTCTCTCTCCCAGAATACCAATCTCTCTCTCTCTCCCAGAATACCACTCTCTCTCTCCCAGAATACCACTCTCTCTCTCCCAGAATACCACTCTCTCTCTCCCAGAATACCACTCTCTCTCTCCCAGAATACCACTCTCTCTCTCCCAGAATACCACTCTCTCTTGTTACGAACCGGCTCAGGGTTCGCAACAAAAGGGAGACAACGTGGAGACAAGGTGTATCAAAAATATATATTTATTAAATAAAGCAACTAAGGTAACAATGGCATGTGTAATCAGTAATCAGTAGTGTAAGTGAGGGTGTTGCATACTTGAATGTAATAATGCAGAGTGTTGAAAGGTGCTAAAGCAAATAACCAAAAAAACCACAAAACTACACAACCAAAATCAACAAGGTGTCTGTGTGGAGAGAGTCTCCTCAATGAATGTGGAAGAGGTCCATTTATCCTGGGAAACACCCGAGCCCAGGTGTTTCCCATTTATCTGACGACCCTTCCAACTCCGCCCACCGGCCTCCTAATAAAGAAACAAGAACAAGAGAGAATACGGCAGACAGAGTGGGAGGGTCGTCACACCCCCCCCCATAAAACCGGGGACCAACAAGGGCCCCGGAACAACGTACCAGCCTCTGCGTCCCAAATTTACAAGAGGTTACATGTTCACCTTCCACTTGCCCCAGCCAACCTCCTTCTCCCCAGACCTCAGCAACCTTTGTGTACAGGAAGCAACTTTTAAGAGGAAAGAAGAAAACGAGACCTGGAGGGAACAGACAGGAACGACAGAACACGACAACCCTAAACAACGGTCAGTCACATAACACTCAGGAACAGGGCACACAAGAGACCACATTAGCTACCAACGCAAACAACATTTCCCAACGATTCATAGTCCTAAACTCATAACGAATACGAGTACAGACTAGAGGATGTAATAAAGGCAAAAATGTCATATGCCCTACTCGTCAGTGGCACCTGCCAATGGCACAATAACCTTTCAAATTTGCTCACAACTTAGCTGCGCCGACTTGATCAACGCCATCCTCCATCTGAGGAAGAGGAAATTAATCCGGCTTAGTAACTCCGTTTACATTACAGTGGTCCGTTCCATCCGTTTTACTGACCAAGATACAGGGAGAAACCCAACTAGAAAAAGAAGGCTCTGCTATCTTACTCTCCAGCATGTACCTGACCTCAGCATCCAGACAACGCAGTTTCTCTACAGAGACTCTATAGAACCCCTGACGAATGGGGTCAGCATTTCCAGTGTCAATATCATGTTCTATCAAGTTTGTACATGTAGGTATCACAGACAACAAACCTGGAATTTTCCGAATCAGACCACCCAGCTCTTCCCGCCCATCAACAGGTAGCTGAGTAAAAGGGCTATCCAAAATATCCAGTGTCTCAGAATTCTTCAATCTACCCTGCAGTATGCAATCATCGGGACCAGGAACATTTTTTTTCTCATGCACAGACCTAGCATTAACAGAACCAAGGGAAGCAACGTTATCAGCCAAACGAACAGGTTTACCGTCCCCTATAGACACCAACTTTCTCATCAGAACATCCTCTTGGGGAAAATAACCATGTGCGACATCTCCCAACTGTTCCACAGGCACAACTTGGTCACGCAACTCTTCTAATGTGTGGTCCATCCGTGGCGCATTGTTTAGATCGGAGATGAGTACAGACAACGGAATAACAGGGAAAACAGTGAGAGACTTCTTTGTGGTATTCACATTTACCGGAGCAGGGACCATGTCACCATGGCTCATAGACCGCGTCACTGTACCCGCAGAGAACACCGCTGGGAACCTCTGCTCACTCTCATCAGGAATCCCTACAAGTGACGATTTAGTGGAAACCACTAGAGATGGAAACACAACAGGCCACACACTCGCCAGCCAAGTTATTCCCAAGGATAACGTCGATACCCTCAATAGGCAACGAAGGACGCACCCCCACAACAACCTCACCTTTCACCAGTCCACAATCCAACATTAGTCTATGCAATGGAACTGACAGATTATTCAAACCTATTCCCCTAATTAGAACACTATTCCCAGAATCAGTCTCAGCAGAGAAGGGTAACACAGATTCCAACACAAACGATTCCGAGGCACCTGTGTCTCGTAGGATCTTCACTGGCACTAGGTTCTTACTTCCTAACATAGACACAAAACCCTCCGTAACGAAAGGTAAATAGCCTGGGTCAATATGAACTTTCACATGGCCCTGGGCCTGAGACAATGTTTCAGGAGTAAACTGATGTGGAACAGGCGCAGCTAACGCCGTAGGCCTAGATTTAACGTTAGCACACGTACTGATTTTACCCCTAGACCTGAGAACCGGACATTCGTTTTTCCAATGACCTGAGCCTTGACAGTAGTGACACTCTTGACCAAAGTCAGTTTTACCACGGGAATCAGGCTCAACCCTAGTTGAATAAAACTCTGCCCGTGAACCAGAGTATCTCTGTGAGCGTGGTTCAAATCTCTCCGAACGCCCCCACTCACTCCAAGTACGGGGTTCTACAAAAACACTTTTGTGAGTCAAAACATATTCGTCTGCCAAAACCGCAGCTTCAGCGACAGTCTTTACTTTGCGTTCGTTAATATACGTCGCTATATAATCAGGGATTGTGTCCTTAAATTGCTCTAGCATAATCAGATCACACAGCCCTTGAAAAGTCATAACCGCAGAGGCGGAACACCAGCGATTAAACTGTGAAGATAATTTTCGCGCAAACTCAACATGAGTCTGCTTATCATCCCTTTCTAAAGTTCTAAATCGTTGGCGGTAAGCCTCAGGAACCAATTCGTAAATCTGTAACACCGCCGTTTTAACCTTATCATAACTGACACTGTCGGCTACACTAAGAGCTGCATATGCTTCCTGAGCTTTACCAGTCAGCACACACTGCAACATCAAAGTGCGATCAGAATCAGGCCAACTCCTAGCGTTAGCAACACGCTCAAACAACAAAAAGAATGTCTCAGGATCCCTTTCATTAAACTGAGGCAACAACCGTAAATTCCCAACAATGTCAAATGTGTCCGGGGCATGACCAACAGAGGAACGATTCCTAAGTAATTCTGGGTCACCTTCCCAGAGCAAACTCTCTCCTGAGAGCTTTCCTTCCCTAACCAACTCTAGTCGCTCTTGTTGCAGCTTGATTTTAGCACGCTCGATATCCTGTTTAAATTCCAATTCCTTTTCATATTTTAACTGATCAGCAGCCAATTCCTTTTCATATTTTATACGATCGTACTCTAGCTTCTCACGATCGTGCTCTTGCTGTAACAGAAGCAGCTCTTTCTGCTGTTCAAAAAGAAGATTACTAGGACTAACCGATGGAGCGGTAATTGTGACATATCGGGGAGACGGCGAGTCCTCAGCAGAGGCTGCCCCAGTGGTAACGTCAAGAATACCACTCTCCATCAGATTGGCCTTCAATATTAACCTAATGGAATTTTTTAGACGTTTATCACTAATTTCAATTTTGTAGTGTTCAGCAACCTTCAACAGCTGTTCTTTAGTACATAAGTCTAACAGTTCCTCTGATGGAAAGCGAATGAACTCGTCTACATTAGACGCCATAGTCAGAGAGAGAGAAAAAAAAAATCTCACTCAACCCCTCTGAGCACACCAGACCACAACAAGAGAAATAACAATCACACTGGTACCACAGAAAAGAGATGAGATATGGAGCTTCCCCAAAACCTACAATAACTCAACCCTAGTCTTCATGCAGATTTGCGGTGGGTAATTATGCACTGTAGCCCGCTGGCGAGGAAGTAACCCCCCAGCACGCTGGTAGATTCCACCAAGCCACGGATGTGCTCCCGAGACAACTGCTCAGTCCACAGACACCACACAAAAATAACAAACTTTAACAATGCCCAACATATTCCAAAATGAAACACGTCGCTAAGCCTATCAGGGGAAAAAGACTATAGCTCCAGGTAGTAAGTTTCACTACCCTATCCAAATCTCCCACCGAGGTACACAGCTGATTCTACTCACCTCAGACCAATGTTCCAACAGCGAGTACAACAAGTGTTTCCAGGCTGGGCAGAGGCCTGGAAACTAACCAATGTACTCTCTCCAACGCAGCACACAAACAAAACAACCAAAGGCAACCAGTACTGAGCACCAAACTCAAACTAACAAACAAAGCACCTCAAGTTAACATACCTCCACGTTTTCTCCCAAACACAAGTTCAAGATCCTGGACGAGCCCCCACTTGTTACGAACCGGCTCAGGGTTCGCAACAAAAGGGAGACAACGTGGAGACAAGGTGTATCAAAAATATATATTTATTAAATAAAGCAACTAAGAAGGTAACAATGGCATGTGTAATCAGTAATCAGTAGTGTAAGTGAGGGTGTTGCATACTTGAATGTAATAATGCAGAGTGTTGAAAGGTGCTAAAGCAAATAACCAAAAAAACCACAAAACTACACAACCAAAATCAACAAGGTGTCTGTGTGGAGAGAGTCTCCTCAATGAATGTGGAAGAGGTCCATTTATCCTGGGAAACACCCGAGCCCAGGTGTTTCCCATTTATCTGACGACCCTTCCAACTCCGCCCACCGGCCTCCTAATAAAGAAACAAGAACAAGAGAGAATACGGCAGACAGAGTGGGAGGGTCGTCACACTCTCTCCCAGAATACCAATCTCTCTCTCCCAGAATACCACTCTCTCTCTCCCAGAATACCACTCTCTCTCTCCCAGAATACCACTCTCTCTCCAAGACTACCACTCTGTCTCTCTCCCAGAATACCACTCTGTCTCTCCCAGAATACCACTCTGTCTCTCTCCCAGACTTCCACTCTGTCTCTCTCCCAGACTACCACTATGTCTCTCTCCCAGACTACCACTCTTTCTCTCTCCCAGACTACCACTCTGTCTCTCTCTCCCAGAATACCACTCTCTCTCTCCCAGAATACCGCTCTCTCTCTCTTCCAGACTACCACTCTCTCTCTCTCCCAGAATACCACTCTCTCTCTCCCAGAATACCACTCTGTCTCTCTCCCAGAATACCACTCTCTCTCCCAGAATACCACTCTCTCTCTCTCCCAGAATATCACTCTCTCTCCAGAATACCACTCTGTCTCTCTCCCAGAATACCACTCTCTCTCTCCCAGAATACCACTCTCTCTCCCAGAATACCACTCTGTCTCTCTCTCCCAGAATACCACTCTGTCTCTCCCAGAATACCACTCTCTCTCTCCCAGAATACCACTCTCTCTCTCCCAGAATACCACTCTCTCTCTCCCATAATACCACTCTCTCTCCCAGAATACCACTCTGTCTCTCCCAGAATACCACTCTCTCTCCCAGAATACCACTCTGTCTCTCTCCCAGACTACCACTCTGTCTCTCTCCCAGAATACCACTCTGTCTCTCTCTCCCAGAATACCACTCTGTCTCTCCCAGAATACCACTCTCTCTCCCAGAATACCACTCTCTCTCTCCCAGAATACCACTCTCTCTCCCAGAATACCACTCTGTCTCTCTCCCAGAATACCACTCTGTCTCTCTCTCCCAGAATACCACTCTGTCTCTCCCAGAATACCACTCTCTCTCTCCCAGAATACCACTCTCTCTCTCCCAGAATACTACTCTCTCTCTCCCAGAATACCACTCTGTCTCTCCCATAATACCACTCTCTCTCCCAGAATACCACTCTCTCTCTCTCCCAGAATACCACTCTCTCTCCCAGAATACCACTCTGTCTCTCTCCCAGAATACCACTCTCTCTCTCAGACTACCACTCTCTCTCTCTCCCAGAATACCACTCTCTCTCTCTCCCAGAATACCACTCTCTCTCTCTCCCAGAATACCACTCTCTCTCCCAGAATACCACTCTCTCTCCCAGAATACCACTCTGTCTCTCTCCCAGAATACCACTCTCTCTCTCTCCCAGAATACCACTCTCTCTCTTCCAGACTACCACTCTCTCTCCAAGACTACCACTCTGTCTCTCTCCCAGAATACCACTCTCTCTCTCCCAGAACACCACTCTCTCTCCCAGAATACCACTCTCTCGCTGCAACCTTTGCTCCATCTTTCGCTCCTTGTCTCGCTGATCAATTTCTTGGTTTGTGTGACTTGATGGAGTTCTGGGCTCCCCTGGTCCCTGGCATGGTGCTAAGGGGATTTGCTATGCTCTGGTAATGCTATTAGTGCTGCTGTGGATTATACTCACTCACGGGAGGGGAAGAGGGGTTTAGACTTGTGGCACTGTGCGCTGTGCGTGTGCGTGTGCGTGTGCGTGTGCGTGTGCGTGTGTGTGTGTGTGTGTGTGTGTGTGCGTGTGTGTGTGTGTGTGTGTGTGTGTGTGTGTGTGTGGATGGGTGTGTTTTTTAAGTTGAAGCATGTGGGGACAACAGACTGGGATAGGGATTGACTGAATATGTCTGTAAACACACCAGCCAGCTGGTCTGCGCATGCTCTGAGGACGCGGCCGGGGATGCCGTCTGGGCCGGCAGCCTTGCGAGGGTTAACACGTTTAAATGTTTTACTCACGTTTGCCATGGAGAAGGAGAGCCCACAGGCTTTGGTAGCGGGCCGTGTCAGTGGCACTGTATTGTCCTCAAAGCAATCAAAGAAATTGTTTAATTTGTCTGGGAGAGAGATGTCGATGTCCGCGACGGTGCTGGTTTTCTTTTTGCAATCCGTGATTGTCTGTAGACCCTTTCACATACGTCTTGTGTTTGAGCCGTTGAATTGCGACTCTCCTTTGTCTCTATACTAACGCTTTGCTTGTTTGGTCGCCTTGCAGAGGGAATAACTACAATGTTTGTATTCGGTCATGTTTCCAGTCGCCTTAGAGAGACTAGTCAAGGATCACATCACACCACCACCCTACCTGATTCCCTAGACCCACTCCAATTTGCTTACCGCCCCAATAGGTCCACAGACGATGCAATCACCATCACACTGCCCTATCCCATCTGGACAAGAGGAATACCTACGTAAGAATGCTGTTCATTAACTACAGCTCAGCATTTAACACCATAGTACCCTCCAAATGCATCATTAAGGTGAGACCCTGGGTCTTAACCCTGCCCTGTGCAACTGGGTCCTGGACTTTCTGACAGGCCACCCCCAGGTGGTGAAGGTAGGAAACAACATCTCCACTCTGCTGATCCTCAACACAGGGGCCCCACAAGTGTGCGTGCTCAGCCCCCTCCTGTACTCCCTGTTCCCCCATGACTGTGTGGCCATGCACGCCTCCAACTCAATCATCAAGTTTGCAGATGACACTACAGTGGTAGACTTGATTACCAACAATGACGGCATGGCCTCTGGGAGGATGTGAGGCACCTCGGAGTGTGGTGTCAGGAAAATAACCTCTCACTCAACGTCAACAAAACAAAGGAGATGATCGTGGACTTCAGGAAACAGCAGAGGGAGCAGCCCCCCCATCCACATCGACGTGGCAGTAGTGGAGAAGGTGGAAAGTTTTAAGTTACTCAGCGTACACATCACAGGCAAACTGAAATGGTCCTCCCACACAGAGAGCGTGGGGAAGAAGGCGCAACAGCGCCTTTTCAACCTCAGGAGGCTGAAGAAATGTGGCTTGTCCAGAGGGTAGTGCAGTCTGCACAATGCATCACGGGGGGCAAGCTACATGCCCTCCTGGATACCTAAAGTAGCTGATGTTACAGGAAGGCCAGAAATATAATCAAGGACAACAACCACCCGAGCCACTGCCTGTTCACCCCGCTATCATCCAGAAGGCGAGATCAGTACAGGTGAATCAAAGCTGGGACCGAGGGACTGAAAAACAGCTTCTATCTGAAGGCCATCAGACTGTTAAACATGCATCACTAACCCAGAGAGGCTGCTGTCAATATACAAACTTAAATCTCTGGCCACTTTAATAAATTGATTAACACTAGTCACTTTAAAACTTCTTAGGGCTAGGCTCCTTTTTACTAAATTTTCGCTTGACTGACGTGCCAAAAGTAAACTGCATGTAGCTCAGGCCCTGAAGCCAGGATATGCATGTAATTGGTACCATTGGAAAGAAAACACTTTGAGGTTTGTAGAAGTGTTATAATAATGTAGGAGACTATAACACAATAGATATGGTTGGAGAAAATCCAAAGAAAAACCAACCAGAATTATTTTTTTTTGGAGACACCATCCTCTTACAATAGAAAGTATAGGGGATTACTGAATTCTAGCTCACAGGGTGTCAGCAGTCTATGTTCAGGGTTTCAGGCTTGTAACTTCCAAAACGAAGAAGAAATATGAGCTTTAGTACAAGGACACAGTCTTAGAAATTCGTGTTTGGGCACGCCATGAAGACAAGCTCTCTTATTGAATTGCCCCAGGGGGGTCACTGTATTATCCCAGGGGAGGGGGGTCACTGTATTATCCCAGGGGAGGGGGGTAACTGTATTACACCAGGGTAGGTAACTGTCTTACACCAGGGGGGTAACTGTTTTATCCCAGGCGAGGTAAATGTATTACCCCGGGGTGGTAAATGTATTGCCCCACGGGGGGGTAAATGTATTGCCCCAGGGTGGTAAATGTATTGCCCCACGGGGGGGTAAATGTATTGCCCCGGGGTGGTAAATGTATTGCCCCACGGGGGGGTAAATGTATTGCCCCACGGGGGGGTAAATAAATGTATTGCCCCGGGGTGGTAAATGTATTGCCCCACGGGGGGGTAAATGTATTACCCCGGGGTGGTAAATGTATTGCCCCACGGGGGGGTAAATGTATTACCCCGGGGTGGTAAATGTATTGCCCCACGGGGGGGTAAATGTATTGCCCCGCGGGGGGGTAAATGTATTGCCCCGCGTTAGGCTGACGAGTCTTATCACCTCAGACCACTATGGTATTAATGGAGTTCACAGAAAGAAGAACGTCACATAACAGTCTGAATCTGAGACAGTAGGCAACACAGGCAGAGGAGGAGTGGAAGCTCCGTCCTTTTGGCTTTTTGTCATGCCCAAATCTCCTGCTCGATGGGTGGCATTTTGTCATGCCCAAATCCCCTGCTCGATGGGTGGCATTTTGTCATGCCCAAATCCCGTTACTCGATGGGTGGCATTTTGTCATGCCCAAATCCGCTGCTCGATGGGTGGCATTTTGTCATGCCCAAATCCCCTGCTCGATGGGTGGCATTTTGTCATGCCCAAATCCCGTTACTCGATGGGTGGCATTTTGTCATGCCCAAATTCCCTGCTCGATGGGTGGCATTTTGTCATGCCCAAATCCCCTACTCGATGGGTGGCATTTTGTCATGCCCAAATCCCCTACTCGATGGGTGGCATTTTGTCATGCCCAAATCCGCTGCTCGATGGGTGGCATTTTGTCATGCCCAAATCCCCTACTCGATGGGTGGCATTTTGTCATGCCCAAATCCCCTACTCGATGGGTGACATTTTGTCATGCCCAAATCCCCTACTCGATGGGTGGCATTTTGTCATGCCCAAATCCCCTACTCGATGGGTGGCATTTTGTCATGACTAAATCAACCACTTGATAGGTGACATTTTGACAGCAGGGAAATACTGAGATGCTGCCAGAACCTACCAGAACACTTCAGAACCCTGGCAAAGCATTTAATTCTAAACAAATCCAGGTTGCAATTGTAGTCTCCCGTATATGAACTGCAAGCTTTCACTGCTTCACAATCTGTCAGACTGGGGGCCTGTTATCATACAATGTTAATGTAGACATCAGATCATCTGTCAGCCTGAAATCAATACAGGAAGCACAACCCTAGCTGCTCATAATCGTCTGACCTTGAAGAGAAGATGGATGTGTAAAGTTAGTAAGGGCACACGTTGCACACACACACACACACACACACACACACCACACACACACACACACACACACACACACACACACACACACACACACACACACACACACACACCACACACACACACACAGGCATGTGTGGTTTTGTGACAGAACAGGGTTACTAACAACCTACAGAGGAATTACAGTCTACCCATAGCATCAGTACAGTGTTTCAGGGAGTCAGTGTCTTTTCCTTGGTGAAGAGGAGCTCCATTCCTTCCTTCCTTCCTTCCTTCCTTCCTTCCTTCCTTCCTTCCTTCCTTCCTTCCTTCCTTCCTTCCTTCCTTCCTTCCTTCCTTCCTTCCTTCCTTCCTTCCTCCTTCCTTCCTTCCTTCTTTCCTTCCTTCCTTCCTTCCTTCCTTCCTTCCTTCCTTCACAGGGATTTATTTATCACCAATATTAAAGCTGCTGTGTGAGGTGGAAGGCAAAATGTGTGGGACAGATGGTGAACAAGTCTCGTAGGGTCAATCCCCTCTGCTCCCTGACGGCCAATCCCCTCTGCTCCCTGACGGCCAATCCCCTCTGCTCCCTGACAGCCAATCCCCTCTGCTCCCTGACGGCCAATCCCCTCTGCTCCCTGACGGCCAATCCCCTTTGCTCCCTGACGGCCAATTACCTCGCCTGACCCCTCCCTTTTGAATAGATCGTCTTTCTCCAGGGGTAGCGTATCCATAAACATCTGTGGACCAGGATATGTGAGGGAAATGTCAGCCTGGGAACATTTTCCTACAGACTAATGTTAATATCTAACTCAGTCCTGGGGACCTCCCTGTGGATGCACGTTTTGGGTGGTTTTACCCGGCACTACACAGCTTATTCACATAATTAACTCGTCATCAAGCTTGGCTTATTTGAATCAGCTGTGTTGTGCTAGAGCCAAAACCCAAACATGCGCCAATTTGGTCCCCCCAGGACAGAGTTTGGGAAACGCTGCTATAAACAGTCCAAACTATCAACAGTTCAAACTACAGTCCAAGTTACAGCCCAAACTACAGTCCAAGTTACAGGCCAAACTACAGTCCAAGTTACAGCCCAAACTACAGTCCAAGTTACAGCCCAAACTACAGTCTAAGTTACAGTCCAAACTCAGAATAACTTCACAGCTACATGCCATTGTCTTTCTGTTCCCGTAGCCACCAGTAGGCTTATGGGATTGGTGGTTTCCCACCATATGACTTCCACCTGTCCTATGACTGACAAAGGGATATGTCACGTCATGACCATAGTAAGATGTTATGTTCTATGGTAGAGTAGGTCAGGGCGTGACAGGGGGTGTTTTTCTATGTTTTGTATTTCTATGTTCATGTTCTAGTTTTGTATTTCTATGTTTGTTTTCTTTGGGATGATCTCCAATTAGAGGCAGCTGGTCCTCGTTGTCTCTAATTGGAGATCATACTTAAGTAGGGGTTTTTCCACCTGGGTTTGTGGGAGATTAGTTTTGAGTAGTGTCTGTTTCACCTCTGCGTCACGGTTTGTTGTTTTTTTGTCATTCAAGTTTATTTATGTATTGCATAGTTTCACAGTATAAATAAAATGTGGAACGACACACACACTGCACTTTGGTCCTCTCATTCCTACGACAACCGTGACAGGATAAATAAAAGTGAGGGTTCCACGAGATTGCTTTCACCAATCCAGTTAAATCAGATTAGTGACTAACTACTAGAAGGAGGTTTTGGCTAGATGGGATGCTTGAGAGAGCGTTCAGAATCATTACATTAAAGGAGTAATTATTAATTGGTGTTTTCTAGCCATAACCCTTCAAGGAGGGCAGGAAGGAGGGGTGGCATAGTGATGTGTTGGAACAGGGCCTTAGTGTTTGATAAAGACTTGGCTGGTCAAACAAACACTAACCCAGGGTTTTACCTCTCCCGGGGTTGATTTGAGGTGTTTTTAAGGCCTAACCTAAAAATCTTGTTCTGTCTCATCCACCATCCTTTACAGCTGGTATGTGTGTGTGTCTGTGTATATGTGTCTGTGTGCATATATGTGTGTGTGTGTGTGTGTTTGTGTGTGTTTGTATGTGTGTGTACATGTATATGTGTTTGTGTGTGTGTGTGTGTGCCTGTGGCTTATTTCCTCCTTTCTTGTAACTCCTCCCTGTCACCATCACATCTACAGGAAGCTCTAACCATCTTGGAGACATTATGTAGAGGTTATGACCTAATGTAGACCCAGTCCGTTATGAATCATCCTACCCTCTGACTAGCTCTTGAAGCTCACGGCACTCAGACCATGATTAGCCTGTTTAGGATAGGGGGCAGTATTTTCACGGCCGGATAAAAAACGTACCTGATTTAATCTGGTTATTACTCCTGCCCAGAAACTAGAATATGCATACAATTGTTTGATTTGTATAGAAAACACCCTAAAGTTTCTAAAACTGTTTGAATGGTGTCTGTGAGTATAACAGAACTCATATGGCAGGCCAAAACCTGAGAAGATTGCATACAGGAAGTGCCCTTTCTGACCATTTCTTGGCCTTCTATAGCCTCTTTATGGAAAATAGAGGATCTCTGCTGTAACGTGACATTTTCTAAGGCTCCCATAGGCTCTCAGAAGGCGCCAGAACGTTGAATGATGACTCTGCAGTCCCTGGCTGAAAAACAGTAGCGCATTTGGATAGTGGTCGATCTGAGAACAATGAAACGGGCCCGCGCGTGCACGTGAAGAGTCCATTTTACATTTTCAGTCTTTGAACGAAAACGACGTCTCCCGGTCGGAATATTATCGCTATTTTATGAGAAAAATTGCATAAAAATTTATTTTAAACAGCGTTTGACATGCTTCGAAGTACGGTAATGGAATATTTAGCATTTTTTTGTCGCGATATGCGCCGGCGTGTCACCCTTCAGATAGTGTCTTGAACGCAAGAACAAAACGCCGCTATTTGGATATAACTATGGATTATTTGGAACCAAAACAACATTGGGTGTAAACTAGAAGTCCTGGGAGTGCATTCTGACGAAGAACAGCAAAGGTAATCCAATTTTTCTTATAGTAAATCTGAGTTTGGTGAGTGCCAAACTTGGTGGGTGTCAAAATAGCTAGCCATGATGGCCGGGCTATCTACTCAGAATATTGGAAAATGTGCTTTCACCGAAAAGCTATTTTAAAATCTGACACCGCGATTGCATAAAGGAGTTCTGTATCTATAATTCTTAAAGTAATTGTTATGTTTTTTGTGAACGTTTATCGTGAGTAATTTAGTAAATTCACCGGAATTTTCGGTGGGTATGCTAGTTCTGAACGTCACATGCTAATGTAAAAGCTGGTTTTTGATATAATTATGAACTTGATTGAACAAAACATGCATGTATTGTATAACATAATGTCCTAGGAGTGTCATCTGATGAAGATCATCAAAGGTTAGTGCTGCATTTAGCTGTGGTTTTGGTTTTTGTGACATTATATGTTAGCTTGAAAAATGGGTGTGTGATTATTTCTGGCTGGGTACTCTCCTGACATAATCTAATGTTTTGCTTTCGTTGTAAAGCTTTTTTGAAATCGGACAATGTGGTTAGATAAAGGAGAGTCTTGTCTTTAAAATGGTGTAAAATAGTCATATGTTTGAAAAATTGACATTTTTGGATTTCTGAGGTGTTTGTAATTCGCGCCACGCCCTATCATTGGATATTGGAGCGGTGTTCCGCTAGCAGAACATCTAGATGTAAGAGGTTAAAAGAAGACACCAACGGTGACAGAGTGTGTTTTTATTGGTCATCTCCACGGTGACAGTGTGTTGTTATTGATCATCTCCACGGTGACAGAGTGTGTTTTTATTGATCATCTCCACGGTGACAGTGTGTTGTTATTGATCATCTCCACGGTGACAGAGTGTGTTTTTATTGGTCATCTCCGCGGTGACAGTGTGTTTTTATTGATCATCTCCACGGTGACAGAGTGTGTTTTTATTGGTCATCTCCGCGGTGACAGAGTGTGTTTTTATTGATCATCTCCACGGTGACAGAGTGTGTTTTTATTGATCATCTCCACGGTGACAGTGTGTTTTTATTGATCATCTCCATGGTGACAGTGTTGATCATTACTCTAGGCATTATGTTTAGAGGGCGTTTAAATCTGTGGATATTATGGCAGGGTTATCTCTCTATAAGGATAGGGTGGAGACCAGGTCTTTATCTCTCTAAAGGGATAGGGTGGAGATCAGATCTTTATCTCTCTAAAGGGATAGGGTGGAGATCAGGTCTTTATCTCTCTAAAGGGATAGAGTGGAGATCACGTCTTTATCTCTCTAAAGGGATAGGGTGGAGATCAGGTCTTTATCTCTCTATAAGGATAGGGTGGAGATCAGGTCTTTATCTCTCTATAAGGATAGGGTGGAGACCAGGTCTTTATCTCTCTAAAGGGATAGGGTGGAGATCAGATCTTTATCTCTCTAAAGGGATAGGGTGGAGATCAGGTCTTTATCTCTCTATAAGGATAGGGTGGAGATCAGGTCTTTATCTCTCTATGAGGATAGGGTGGAGATCAGGTCTTTATCTCTCTATAAGGATAGGGTGGAGATCAGGTCTTTATCTCTCTAAAGGGATAGGGTGGAGATCAGGTCTTTATCTCTCTAAAGGGATAGGGTGGAGATCAGGTCTTTATCTCTCTAAAGGGATAGGGTGGAGATCAGGTCTTTATCTCTCTAAAGGGATAGGGTGGAGATCAGATCTTTATCTCTCTAAAGGGATAGGGTGGAGATCAGATCTTTATCTCTCTAAAGGGATAGGGTGGAGATCAGATCTTTATCTCTCTATAAGGATAGGGTGGAGATCAGGTCTTTATCTCTCTAAAGGGATAGGGTAGGGCCGCGGGATGATTTTGTCTTGACAGGATGGTCATGAGGACCGGAACATAATTACAAGTAATTTGTAGACTGAAAATTGACCGCAAGTAGACCAAACAGATATAATATTTGACTAAAACATGATCATTTCCAACTTTGCTTACATTTGTATACAATCACATAAAAAACCACTTGGAGTTGATTTGCTGGTGTTTTTAGTCTTTTATGTCCCCTAACAAATACATTTTTTGGAAATATAAATGATATACGGTATATATATATATATATATATATATATAATTATTTATTTTTTCTCAGAAAATGTAAAACTTCACCACCAGTTGGGTAAACCTGTCCTACTAGGTGTTAGGTTAGCTTGGGGAGCTGACAGATACCTTCATGTTCCAGACAAGGTGACTCATCACTAAGAGAGTACACTCAGGTCAGCCACTTCTGTTACACACAGTCCTTATCAGTGGCCAGTGGGCTGTAGGGGAGCAGTATAATGTCTCTAATGAATGTCTCTTCCACCTTCTGCTCTGCTCATTATGCCATTACACCCTGAGAGAGGAATTAATTACATATGAACAGACAATGCTGTGCCATACCCACTTAAAGGGTCCTTCATTAAATGGCTAGAGATCTGTGGTGGAGAGAAACACAGGCTGTTTGGGAGTCTCTGGCCTTTCCTCAATTAGATTCGCTCAAAGGTCAAAGTTCATGGAGGAGATTCGGAGATGAGAGTGTATGTGGATGGACATGTGCTTTTTACTGCAGTAGGCTAAATCAGGGTCACACAGAGTGATTCTTGGTTGTCTTAAACAAATCTACGTTGAAACAAAAGTATTCACCTCACAAACATGGTTATGGGCTAAAATAATGAAGACACCTGTATCATGTCAGAGATAGAGTTGAAATGTATTCCATTTTGAGTTTGCAGCCCAATATTACACTTTATATACATCACAGAAGACTGAAATATAACAAAACTGTTTGACATAGAAACACCGGATTTTCAGCGTGTTTAAAAAAAATGATGTTTATTAATTATGGAATTATGAATAACACTCCAACCACGAGGCCACTAGAAAGGGGTACATAAGCCGGTCCTCCTCCGCTCACATCATTAGGCAACTGACGTTTACAGGGGTGGATCCCAAAATAAAATGTTTACAGGGGTGGATCCCACAATAAATCATGTTTACAGGGGTGGATACTTAAACAAATGTGCAAAGTGCTCAAAACAAATTCAGTTAGTTGTGCAATATGTATTATTGTCACGTATACTCCCTCTCCGGCCTCTAGGTCATCAGACTGCTGGTTATACTCTCTCTCCGGCCTCTAGGTCATCAGACTGCTGGTTACACTCTCTCTCCGGCCTCTAGGTCCTCAGACTGCTGGTTATCCTCTCTCTCCGGCCTCTAGGTCCTCAGACTGCTGGTTATCCTCTCTCTCCGACCTCTAGGTCATCAGGCTACTGGTTATCCTCTCTCTCCGGCCTCTAGGTCATCAGGCTACTGGTTATACTCCCTCTCCGGCCTCTAGGTCCTCAGACTGCTGGATATACTCCCTCTCCGGCCTCTAGGTCCTCAGACTGCTGGTTATACTCCCTCTCTGGCCTCTAGGTCATCAGGCTACTGGTTATACTCCCTCTCCGGCCTCTAGGTCATCAGGCTACTGGTTATACTCCCTCTCCGGCCTCTAGGTCCTCAGACTGCTGGTTATACTCTCTCTCCGGCCTCTAGGTCCTCAGACTGCTGGTTATACTCTCTCTCCGGCCTCTAGGTCCTCAGACTGCTGGTTATACTCTCTCTCCGGCCTCTAGGTCCTCAGACTGCTGGTTATACTCTCTCTCCGACCTCTAGGTCATCACACTGCTGGTTATACTCTCTCTCCGACCTCTAGGTCATCAGACTGCTGATTATCCTCCCTCTCTGGCCTCTAGGTCCTCAGACTGCTGGTTATACTCTCTCTCCGGCCTCTAGGTCCTCAGACTGCTGGTTATACTCTCTCTCCGGTCTCTAGGTCATCAGACTGCTGGTTATCCCCACACACCTGTAACCATCTTCAAGCGCACCGGCGCCTCATGACCCTCACCTGGACTCCATCACCTCCTTGATTATCTTCCCTATATCTGTCACTCCCCTTGGTCCTTTCCTCAGGTGTTATTGACTCTGTTTTCATGTCGGTGTGTTGTTTGTGCTTCGTGTTTATTGTTTTGTTTATTTATTAAAACATTCACTCCCTGTACTTGCTTCTCGACTCTCAGCACACTTGTTACAATTATAGATAAACAATAATTAGCATCTTGTTTTTAAACATTTGTATGTTTTTCTCCTCTGACAAAACAAAAGCTGACTCAAAAGGGGTTGTGACAGATTTCCAAACTCTCCCGTGGAAGGATACACAGGACTGTTCTCCATGAGGAGGAGGGGACTCTCTCCCTTGGAAGGATACACATGACTGTTCTCCATGAGGAGGAGGGGACTCTCTCCCGTGGAAGGATACACAGGACTGTTCTCCATGAGGAGGAGGGGACTCTCTCCCGTGGAAGGATACACAGGACTGTTCTCCATGAGGAGGAGGGCTCTCTCCCTTGGAAGGATACACATGACTGTTCTCCATGAGGAGGAGGAGGGGACTCTCTCCCGTGGAAGGATACACAGGACTGTTCTCCATGAGGAGGAGGGGACTCTCTCCCTTGGAAGGATACACAGGACTGTTCTCCATGAGGAGGAGGAGGGGACTCTCCCGTGGAAGGATACACAGGACTGTTCTCCATGAGGAGGAGGGGACTCTCTCCCGTGGAAGGATACACAGGACTGTTCTCCATGAGGAGGAGGGGACTCTCTCCCGTGGAAGGATACACAGGACTGTTCTCCATGAGGAGGAGGGGACTCTCTCCCGTGGAAGGATACACAGGACTGTTCTCCATGAGGAGGAGGGGAGGACTCTCTCCCGTGGAAGGATACACAGGACTGTTCTCCATGAGGAGGAGGAGGGGACTCTCTCCCGTGGAAGGATACACAGGACCCTGTTCTCTCCAGTGAGGAGGAGGGACT
>NW_021822944.1:34741-58451 GCF_901001165.1 Salmo trutta | reverse complement strand
TCTCTCCCTCTGCCTCCCCTCACTCCCCTCCCTCCCCTCTCTACCCTCTGTCTCCGCTTCCCTCCCCTCTCTCCCGTCTGCCTCCCCTCTCTCCCGTCTGCCTCCCCTCTGTGTTTCTGCCTTCCTGTTTGATACAGATGTCCAGAGACCTTTATAAAAGCACAGTGTAGGCAGTATCTCTAGGTATTTTTACTGTTTTTTAAATTTTTTTACTTACCTATTGTTCAGCAAATACCTTTTTTGCACTGTTGGTTAGGGCCTGTAAGTAAGCATTTCACTGTAAGGTCTACACCTGTTGTATTCGGCGCACGTGACAAATAAACTTTGATTTGATTTGAGGTAGGTGTAGTGGACTTTGCTGTGTTTTCCTGAGTACTAGATTGTAGGTAGGTACTGTAGAGGCTGTAAATCGTGCAGTGGGGTTGTAGATTAATACATTTGGAGTGGTAATGTAATTGTGAATGCCCATTCTATTGTTTGTAAATCTACGGTGGGGTTGGGCTGTTGGGAATTCATCCAGCGAGGCAACTGTATAATTCTCAATCAGGCCTGATGATGTCGAGCCTTGTGTCTATTTTCTGGTGGTGGTGGTGTGTATGTTTTCCCTGACAGCACTCAGAGAAGTGACTGGTCATACTAGGTCTGTCAAGGGCAATAAACTGAAACATGAATTAACAGCAATTCCTTTAGAGAGAGAGAGAGAGAGACAGAGAGACGGAGAGAGACAGAGAGAGAGACAGAGAGAGAGACAGAGAGACAGAGAGAGAGAGAGAGAGAGAGAGTTTGAGTTTTTATAAAACCTTTATTTTATACTCAAGTATTAACATCAATAATGACGCACTGCCTTTTCAGAAATGAAACACCAAATGTAATTCTTAAAAAAAAAAAAAAAATACAAAACACTAAAATAACAAAAAATGTAAAAAATAAAATAAAATTAAAAAATACTAAAGAACATATACATTCAGCTTATTTCATCAACAAAAAATAGTTTCCCCTCCTCTACAAAACAAAGCGCTCCTTCGTATGCCCACTTCTCCTCAAACAATGGGAGATCTTTTACAGCTGAGAAGAACTCAAAATTTACTTTTATTCTTACTTTCACTAATCCTTTAAAAACACATCTTACATCCTGCCCATATCCCGTTTCTATCTTATGTTTCCTACTCAAAAAAATGGACATCTTAGCTTGTCCCAAAATAAAATTTAACAAGTGAAATTTTCTTTTCTGTTGCTTTCTATATTGAAACCCCAAAATAAAAACAGTGTTATTGAAACTCTCCCCTACAGCTTTAAACAAAGACTCCAGCATTTCCAAGAGAGGTTTAATCCTCTCACACTCCACAAAACAGTGAAAAATGAGGAAGACCCAGAAACCACATCTCTTTACAGAGTTAAAGCTGCGACTGAACTCTTTCATTTTCTTTAGAATTGACATCACTTATCACTCTCGTTACCACTTTCTTGAGTCTAGCAATTTCAGGGCTTGTCAAACCTCCCCCTGTTATTTTTGACATCAGAAACTTTGCTGATTCAATAAACAATTCACTTTCAGGGAAAAAATCTGTTATATTATAATCCTGCATATATTTCTTCCCTTTTGTCAACTTCAGAAATTGACGTACCTTCCCAATCCCATACCTCCCTTCCTCCCCATTTATCTCACTATTTTGTTGTGACGCATCAGATGACTCACTCTCGCTATCCTCCCCAGAAGAAAACTCCACCATCTCTACAACCTGTTTATCTTCAAGTGAATTATCCATCTCTACCTTCCTCTTGGAATTAGACCCTTCCCCACCCCTTACATTCTTCCTCTTACTCCTCGGTACTTTGAAAACAGCTGTTTCCTTTTCCATTATTTCAATCTCCTCTTGACCTCCAATTTCATTTTCCAGCACCACCTCAGCGACGGCAGTCGCAATCTCACCGACTGTTTCCCCTCCCTCTTTGTTCTGATCTACAACAATTGCCCCCGTTTCCACACTGCCTTCCTCTCCTACTTTTCCTACCACATCTGCCCACCTTCTCCCTTCCCCTGCACCCTTAGCATGTTCATCCCTTCGCGGTGGTGCGTTAGCTGCACCAGCACTAGAGCTGCTACCGGGCTGTGCGTGCTCATTCTCGGGACAATTACGCACCAAATGCCCCTCTCTTCCACAGCCAAAGCATTTCATTGATTCAGTAGAAGCGTAGAAGACATAATCAAATCCATCAATCTTAAAACTGAATGCTAAATTCAGTTCATCAGTGTCCTTTTTTAAAATCATATGCACTTGTCTCCTATGAGACACGACATGCTTCAGCAACGGAGATTTGCATCCAAAAAGAACCTTCTTTATTGTTGATACAATTTGACCATGACGAGATAACTCTCGCTCCAACACTTCATCTCTAACAAATGGTGGCACGTTAGAAAGTATAACTTTCTTTGCCGGATTCATAAGCGGAAATACCGGTGTCTGTGTCTCCCGCAACACAACACAACTCTCAACTATCGTATTCACCTTTTCAATGGAATCTAAGAATATCACTACAGCGCTATTCATCCTTGAGGCTGATTTGATACTATCATATCCAATGATAGCACCCACTGCCAAGCTACATTCTTCCACTGAACACCCGGCCGCAGCAGGAATCTTTACTCCATGTCGCCGACTAAGTTTTTCAAACTCCAAACTTCCGCGAGTGGCCATTGCAACCAGCCCCACCCGCTGGTTGTGCCCTCGCGAAAACCAACCTCAACGATCCCACCACCCCTATACGTGCTTAGTGATATTTAGACAAAATACTCTTAAAACAACTAAACTAATCAACATATATATATATACACACCAAAACCCAATAGAGTGAAGATAATTCCAGTCGCTCTCACAATCACTCCTGCTTCACGACTCACTCCCAGCATGCACTCCAACGAGAGAGAGAGAGAGAGAGAGAGAGAGAGATGGAAAGACACACAGAGAGAGAGAGATGGAGAGAAACAGAGAGAGAGATGGAGAGAGAGATGGAGAGAGAGAGAGAGAGAGATGGGGAGAGAGAGAGAGACAGAGAGACAGAGACAGAGAGAGAGAGAGAGAGAGAGAGACAGAGGCTGAGGGCTGGTTGATGAGGGCTGAGGGCTGGGAGGCTGAGGGCTGAGGGCTGTGGGCTGGGAGGCTGGGGGATGAGGGCTGTGGGCTGGGACACTGAGGGCTGAGGAGATGAGGGCTGGGAGGCTGAGGGCTGGTGGACGAGGGCTGGGGAGATGAGATGTGGAGGTGGGTGAAATCTACCAGTTTCTCTTTAAGTGGTACTATTACTGTTCTTCATATAGCTCTCCCTGTATATACACCCTCCCCCGCTCTCTCCATGTCCTTCTCTGTTTCTTTTACTCTTTCTCTTTTGCTCTCGCTCTCTCTCTCGCTCTTTCTCTCTCTCTCTCTCCCTCTGCCTCTCTCTCTCTCGCTCTGTCTCTCTCTCTTGCTCTGTCTCTCTCTTGCACGCTCTCTCTCTGTCTCTCTCTTGCTCTGTCTCTCTCTCGCTCTCTCTCTCTTGCTCGCTCTCTCTCACTCTGTCTCTCTCTTGCTCTCTCTCTCTCGCTCTGTCTCTTTCTCGCTCGCTCTCTCTCTCCCTCTGCCTCTCTCTCTCGCTCGCTCTGTCTCACTCTCTTGCTCTGTCTCTCTCTTGCACGCTCTCTCTCTCTGTCTCTCTCTTGCTCGTTCTCTCTCGCTCTGTCTCTCTCTCTCTCTCTCTCTCTCTCACTCTCTCTTTCGCTCTGTCTCTCTCTTGCTCTCTCTCTCTCGCTCTGTCTCTCTCTTGCTCGCTCTCTCTCTCACTCTCTCTGTTGCTATCTCTCTCTCTCACTCTCTCTCTCGCTCTGTCTCTCTCTTGCTCTCTCTCTCTCTCTTGCTCTCTCTTGCTCACTCTCTCTCTTTTTTTGCTCTGTCTCTCTGTTGTTTGCTCTCTCTCGCTCTGTCTCTCTCTTGCTCTCTCTCTCTCTCGCTCTTGCTCTTGCTCTCTCTCCTCTCTCTCTCTCTCTCTCTGCATGCTGGACGTGTTTGGTGCATGCTGGGAATTGTGTGCAAGTGTTGTGTAGAGTTAGATATCTTGGTTTTTCTTTTACATTTCCTTTTCTTGGTTCTATCTTTTTTTTTCTTCCTATGCATGATAACGTTTATCATTATTTTTATTTAGTTGTTGTGGTAGAATTACGTATATTATTTTCGTGTCTAAATTACCCCACATGGGAACGCCGTCCCTGTCACTTCGGCACGGCTTCAGGTGTGTTACTAAAGCTACTGTCACAGTGGAGGAGTTTCTGGTCGCCGTAGGAGAGAAGGTAGGATATGAGAATGCTGCTTATGCGTCACGGAGTTTGAGTTTTCTGATGTGTGGAGAGAAAGGAATGCAAAAGTTGTGCAGTACACATGGCTAAAAGTTAATGAAGGTGGTGTCAGTGCAGCAAGGTTAGACATGTTGTATGTATCTGATCACTACTGTAGTAGGGTTGGAAGGTTAGACATGTTGTATGTATCTGATCACTACTGTAGTAGGGTTGGAAGGTTAGACAGGTTGTACGTATCTGATCTCTACTGTAGTAGGGTTGGAAGGTTAGACAGGTTGTACGTATCTGATCTCTACTGTAGTAGGGTTGGAAGGTTAGACAGGTTGTATGTATCTGATCTCTACTGTAGTAGGGTTGGAAGGTTAGACAGGTGGTATGTATCTGATCTCTACTGTAGTAGGGTTGGAAGGTTAGACAGGTTGTATGTATCTGATCTCTACTGTAGTAGGGTTGGAAGGTTAGACAGGTTGTATGTATCTGATCTCTACTGTAGTAGGGTTGGAAGGTTAGACAGGTATCTGATCTCTACTGTAGTAGGGTTGGAAGGTTAGACAGGTGGTATGTATCTGATCTCTACTGTAGTAGGGTTGGAAGGTTAGACAGGTGGTATGTATCTGATCTCTACTGTAGTAGGGTTGGAAGGTTAGACAGGTTGTATGTATCTGATCTCTACTGTAGTAGGGTTGGAAGGTTAGACAGGTGGTATGTATCTGATCTCTACTGTAGTAGGATTGGAAGGTGTGATATTACTCCTGTGCTTTTCTCTGATCACCATATTGTTACTGCTGATATTCACTTGTCCACAAAGGTCATCATCACCTTACTGGTATTTTAATGTCAAGTTGTTACATGATTTCATGTTTTGTGAAAGGTTTTTGTTGTTTTGGGAAAAATGGAGGGTTACAAAAGGGAATTTTGAGTCCTTGAGACAATGGTGGGAGGTTGGGAAGGCCCAAATACGATTGTTTTGTCAACAGTATACTGTTGGGCCCTTGAACAGGACATCAAATCTATTGAATTGAAGTTGCTCACTCAGAATGACCCTGGACTAGTTATGAACTTACAGAACAAGAGACATGAACTGAGGTCGTTTTTACATGAAAGAGTGAAGGGTGCCTTGATTAGGTCTCGTTTTGCTACTCTCAAGGATATGGATGCTCCTAGCGTTTTTTTAACCTAGGACAGTCGACATTGCAAAGCAAACACATGGCCTGCCTTCATCTCCCTGATGGGAAGGTGACCACGGATGACAGTGAAATGCGCCAACATGCCGTGGGTTTTTACTCTGCCCTCTATAAGGTGGAGGATTGTGATTCTCTGTCTACTGAACAGTTGCTACGTGGTCTTCCTCAATTGGGCCCTGAGCAGAGAGCTGCTTTGGACTCTGACATTACTCTGCAGGAGCTGTACTCAGCAGTTATGCATCTCTCAACAGGCCGAGCCCCTGGCATCGATGGTTTACCATCTAATTTTTATAATCACTTTTGGGGGTCTACTGGGGAGGATTTTTATGAAGTGGTGTGTGAATCTTTTTATGAGGGTTCTCTTCCTGTATCCTGTCAACGTGCAGTGCTTTCATTGTTGCCAAAAAAGGGGGATTTGGCTCTTATAGAAAATTGGCGACCTGTTGCATTGCTGTGCGCAGAATATAACATTTTATCTAAATGTCTTTCAAACAGGTTGAAAGAGTATCTGGGGCTGTTGGTCCACAAGGACCAGTCTAACTGTGTACCTGACCGCTCTATTGTTGATTACTTGTTTCTAATAAGAGATGTTTTAGACATTTGTAAACTGCCTGATGTAAACGTGGGTTTACTTTCTTTGGATCAGGAGAAGGCTTTTGACCGTGTGGACCACCAGTACTTGTTTAAAACAATGAAAGCCTTTGGGTTTGGGGATGTTTTTTTGTCTTGGATGAGTTTACCGTATGCTGGGGCCTCGTATATGGTGAAGGTGGGGGGTGGTTTGAGTTGCCCCATCACTGTCAAAAGGGGCATCAGGCAGGGATGCCCAATTTCAGGGCAGTTATATTGTCTGGCAATTGAACCAATGCTTTATTTTTTAAGAGCGAGGCTTACTAGTTTCTCTGTGCCAGGAGTAATGAAGGGTCCCATGATAGCACTGTCTGCGTATGCAGATGACGTGACAGTTTTTATTATAGGGGCTGAGGATGTTAAGGTTCTCTCAAACGCTCTAAAGGTGTATGAGGGGGCCTCCTCAGCTAGAGTCAATTGGGGAAAGAGTGAAGCGCTGTGGGCAGGTCAGCTTCAGATGGGGTCCACTCCACGATTACCAGGGGGGCTTCAGTGGGGCAGAGATGGGATGAAGACTTTTTTTTCTAGGCTCTGATGTATTTCAGAAAAAGAACTGCGAGGGTGTAGTGGAGAAAGTGTGTGCCAGACTGGCAAGGTAGAAATGGGTGCTACCCCAGCTGTTTTATAGGGGAAGGGTACTGGTAGCGAATAATCTTGCTGCCTCTACCCTGTGGCACAGACTAATGATTTTACAGCCACCGGGGGGTCTGATTCAAGTGCTTCAGAAGACCCTTGTCAATTTATTCTGGTCTGGACAACACTGAATTAAAGCTGCAGCCCTGTACCTGCCACTACACGAGGGTGGGCAAGGCCTGGTGGATATTTCTTCCAGGATTATGGCTTTCCGGCTTCAAGCAGCACAGAGACTGGTGTACAGAGACAGTTATAGCAGCCCAGAGACTGTTGTACAGTGATGGTTCTTGCTGGGTCGACACAGCCTACACAGTGATGAGGAGAGTGGGCTGTTTGGGCTTAGACAAGCACCTTTTCCTCTTAAAGCTGGAGGGAGGTGATTTGTCTGGCCTGACTCCATTTTATGAGTCTGTTATGCAGGCTTGGAGAGTTCTTGTCAAGTCCCGTAAGGCCGGCATGCCACCAGGGATGTGACTTTTTGAAGAGACTCTTTTTTTACAACACTGCCATCCAGTCCCGTACTCTGGGTTCAGCAAGCCTACGTTCATGCCTGTTAGGTGTGGGGTGTACCAAGCTGGGTCATCTGATGCGGAGCAGGAGCAGATCGTTGGAGGAGCTGGGAGAAAGAGCGGGGATCCGATCATCTCGCCTACTGAGGAAGGTTGTCGCTGAGGTCTGTAATTCCTTGCCACATACTGCAGACTTCATCTGCAGTATGTGACTGACACTTCCAATTCTGATCGGTGGACGGAGGGTCTGGATAATGTGTTCCCTGCACTGATTGTTAGTGCTGCGGCGGGGTCATTCGAGGAGGACGTGGGGATGCTGCTTTCATTCGATACCCCAGAGCTGGGGGAGTTAAAGGAGGTGGGAAAGAAGGCCCTGTACAAAATCTGTGTAAAAGTGTCCTGTGCCTCTTCCCTCGAAGGGGTAAACTCGACGAGGTGGGCGGGTGTGTTTGGTCCAGGTGCATCCCCAAAAGGCTGTTGGCGGTCTTTATTCAAACTGCCTATTGAAAAGAGGACAGCTGACCTCCAATGGAGGATAATACATGGAGCTATAGCCATCTATATGCATCTGGTACACCTGGATCCAACAGTTGGGGAAGGGTGTTCATTCTGTGCCAGAGTCTGAAACTCTGGCACATCTGTTTTTACAGTGTCCCAGGTTGGTCGGGATGATTCTCAGCTTTGGGAGAGGTTTTCTCTTCCCAACTGTTTATATTTGGGCTAAAGTACAGGTTTAGTCGAAGTGGTGTAATTAGTTTGCTTAATTTTGTGTTAGGGGCAGCTAAATTAGCAATATGGAAGACCCGAAAGAACAGTATTCGAGGACAGGGGTCTGTAGATGTGGTGGGAATGCTGGAGGGAATGTTGGCAGCGAGACTGAGGGTTGAGTTTGCCTATTATAAACTGGTCAACAATATTGATCTGTTTATGAGTATATGGGGTATTCAGAGGCTGTTGTGTTTAGTTACAGTGGAGGAGGAATTGGTGCTGTGTTTTTAATTGATGTGTAACTATGGTTTTGTATGAGTTTTTATTGTGTTGTGGGTTCCCAGACCCCAATAAAGATTATTTAAAACTCAAACTCTCTCTCTCACTTGCTTTCACTCTCTCTCTCTCACTTTCTCCCTTTCTTTCTCCCTTGCTCTGTCTCACTCTCTGTCAATTAATTTAATTTCAATTTAAGGGCTTTATTGGCATGGGAAACATATGTTTACCTTGCCAAAGCAAGTGAAATAGATAATAAACAAAAGTGAAATAAACAATACAAAAATGAACAGTAAACATTACACTCACAGAAGTTTCAAAAGAATGAAGACATTTCAAATGTCATATTATGTGCAAATAGTTAAAGTACAAAAGGAAAAATAACCATGCTATTTTGTTAGTTTTTTCGCATTGTTTGTCAATTATTTTGAACATAATGTTGCTGCTACCATCTCTTATGACCTAAAATAGCTTCTGGACATACGAACAGCGATTACTCACCTTGAATTGGACAAATAATTTTTCTTTAAATAGTCAGACGAGAGGGATTTACTCCAGACACCCAAACAGGCCCTCATCCCCGTCATTAGCAGGAGAAAGAGACAAAGATTTCGCGGGAGGAGATCGGGTGCTTTGTGAGGATCAGGCGACAAGGGCTAATCTGCCTTTGCATTCCGTACTGTTAGCCAATATTCAATCGCTGGGAAATAAAATGGGATGAACTAAACGCACGTATATCCTACCAACTGGACATTAAAAACTGTAATATCTTTCACCGAGTAGTGGCTGAACGATGACATTAAAAACTGTAATATCTTTCACCGAGTAGTGGCTGAACGACGACATTAAAAACTGTAATATCTTTTACCGAGTAGTGGCTGAACGACGACATTAAAAACTGTAATATCTTTCACCGAGTAGTGGCTGAACGATGACATTAAAAACTGTAATATCTTTCACCAAGTAGTGGCTGAACGACGACATTAAAAACTGTAATATCTTTCACCGAGTAGTGGCTGAACGACGACACTAAAAACTGTAATATCTTTCACCGAGTAGTGGCAGAACGACACCATTAAAAACTGTAATATCTTTCACCGAGTAGTGGCTGAACGACGACATTAAAAACTGTAATATCTTTCACCGAGTAGTGGCTGAACGACAACATTAAAAACTGTCATATCTTTCACCGAGTAGTGGCTGAACGACAACATTAAAAACTGTAATATCTTTCACAGAGTAGTGGCTGAATGATGACATTAAAAACTGTAATATCTTTCACAGAGTAGTGGCTGAACGACGACATTAAAATGTCTATGTATATTTGTAAACAACAGCTGGTGCACAATATCGAAGGAAGTCTCAAGGTTTTGCTTGCCTGAGGTAGAGTATCTCATGATAAGCTGTAGACTACACTATCTGCCTAGAGAGTTTTCATCTGTATTTTTCGTAGCTGTCTACATACCACCACATACCGGTGCTGGCACTAAGACCGCACTCAATGAGATGTATACTGCCATAAGCAAACAGGAAAACGCTCATTAGGAGGCAGCACTCCTAGTGGCGGGGGACTTTAATGCAGGGAAACTTAAATCTGTTTTATCTAATTTCTATCAGCATGTTAAATGTGCAACCAGACGGAAAAACTCGAGACCACATTTACTCCACACACAAAGGTGCGTACAATGCTCTCCACTGCCCTCCATTTGGCAAATATGACCCTTATTCTGTCCTCCTGATTCCTGCTTACAAGCAGAAATTAAAGCAGGAAGTACCAGTGACTCGGTCTATAAAAAAGTGTTTAGATGAAGCAGATGCTAAGCTACAGGACTGTTTTGCTAGCACAGACTGTTATATGTTCCGGGATTCTTCTGATGGCATTGCATAGTACACCACATCAGTCACTGGCTTCATCAATAAGTGCATCGATGACGTCGTCCCCATAGTGACTGTACGTACAGACCCCAACAGGTACCCCCTGTATATAGTCTCGCTATTGTTATTTTACTGCTGGTCTTTAATTATTTGTTATTTCAATTTCATATTTTTTGGGGGGTATTTTCTTAAAACTGCATTGTCAGTTAAGGCCTTGTAAGTAAACATTTCACTGTAAGGTCTACACCTGTTGTATTCGGCGCATGTGACAAATAACATTTGATTTGATTTGAATTATGATATACTTTTCTAATGATTTGGTTGGGTATTCTCTCTCTCTCTCTCTCTCTCTCTCGCTTTCTCTCTCTCTCTTTCTCGCTTTCTCTCTCTCTGTCTCTCTCTCTCTGTCTCTCTCTCCTCTCTCTCCTCATTTTCTCCTTGTTTCATTGTGTTGAGGATGGTATACGCCTAGAGCTGAGAAAGGGTTACCCAACCCCTGAACAGAGGGACGTCAATAGGCATGTGTTTTAACTCCATCGATTGTATAAAACTGACACATCATCTGGTCCAGAAGAAACTCGGACAGAAAGCAGAAAACATTTCTGGCAGTGTACTCCTATTTTATTTTTAGCACTCACTGTTCTCATGCTCTTTCTTTTCCCTGCTCCTCCCTGTTTTCTTCACTCCCCTCTCTCTGGTTCCCTTCTCTCTGGTTCCCTTCTCTCTGGTTCCCTTGTCTCTGGTTCCCTTGTCTCTGGTTCCCTTCTCTCTGGTTCCCTTCTCTCTGGTTCCCCTCACTCTGGTTCCCTTCTCTCTGGTAAGTTTATATCCTTTATTCTCTCTATTTTAGTTTGAGCTCCTCTCTCTCTCTCTCTCTCTCTCTCTCTCTCTCTCTCTCTCTCTCTCTCTCTCTCTCTGTCTCTCTCTGTCTCTCTCTCTCTCTCTCGTGCTGTAGGGAGGTCTTCCTGCTTTGGGGATGTGGTCTGTGAGTGACGAGCGAGTCTGTGTGCATGCCTGTGCCTGTGTGTTGTATGTGTGTGGGCATGTGTGTGTGGGCATGTGTGTTGTGTGTGTGGGCATGTGTGCGTGAACAAATTGAGGTAAGGCTACTTTTGTCAGTGCGTGTGTTTGTGCTCACTGCAGAATCTAACAGTTTTAGTTTGTGATTTTCAATATCTACATCTAAAAGAGAGAGAGAGAAATAGAAAGAGATAAATAGAGTAGGGGGAGATACAGGTACTGCCTGCATGTAATGATGGTGAAAGAGGAGAGAGAGGGGAAGGGGGGGAGAGGGGGAGATGGAGAGAGGGGGAGATACAGGTACTGCCTGCATGTACAGATGGTGAAAGAGGAGAGAGAGGGGAAGGGGGACAGAGGGGGAGATGGAGAGAGGGGGAGATACAGGTACAGGCCAGTCGGGGTCACTGACATTTAAGATGAGGGAGGATGATTTTTTGTTTTATGAGCATGGCCTTATTTCTATTACAGCATATTGGATGACTGTCATACATATTCCATTCACCCAGTTCAATGTAACATTGATAGGTTTAGTCTACTACATGACATTGACATTGACATGATACTAACATCCTGTACCCATCACGAAGTTGCTACAACCTAGCATATGAATGTTTAGACGTAGGCGCACAGGTCAAGAGAAAATGTTTACTAATCAAGGTGACACACAGTGATGCATTCAATACCGCCTTGCACACTCTTCTATCTGATCTAGGGTGGAATCATTAGTCATAACAGTTGCAAAATATATTTTCTATTGGACAAATTCAGGTATGTTTATCTCCGTTTTTGTTCCGTTCGCTTTCGTTTAAGAAATGTTTTTCAACAGAATCAGCGGAATGAATACACCCATGATTAAACACAAACAAAGTTAGTTCACTTTCATAACAGCCACATACAAACAGCATGATCCTTTTGCTCGTTGCAGAATTTTCTTCTCACATCTAGGCGCTCTCCTCCTCTCACCTTTTCCCTTCGCTTGTGGGCTTCAGTGAACACCACATCAGCTGTCTGTGAACAGGCAAAAAATAATAATCCAAACCAAACCTTCATATCATAACCTCTAACCGCTACACACAGCGTTGTCACCATATTAGCTAATGTCATATTCACCATATCAGTCAAATGTATTTATAAAGCCCCTTTTTACATCAGCAGATGTCACAAAGTGCTTTACAGAAACACAGCCTATAACCCCAAAGAGCAAGCAATGAGCATTCTGGCAGCCGGCAGGGAGAGGTGTGGGGAGTGGTGATTGAGGGGAGATATATGGCAGTCCGTTGGCTCCCCTCTCCCGGGCCTTATAAGGACTTCCTGCTACAACGAGGAAAGACTGTAACTCATTAAGCCAGGGAGTGTTTGGGTATAAAAGGGGGAAGCAGCCTGAACAATGGGGCAGAGTAGGAGAGAACCAAGAGCGTTATGAAGAGTGGGAGAAGAGATCATACTATCTGTGAGATTACACATTGTGACCTGGACTGTCGGACTAACCCCCTTGTGTACAGGACCGGATTGGCTGAGGACCCGAGTGTGAGGATTACCCCTGGAAAATGGAATGGGCAAAGTGAACGGCTTGTGGACTGTGAGGTGGTTGGTGAATTCCCCTTTCTTTCCCCGTGTACGGAAATCACTAATAAACTTCCCCTTTGCATTCTATTTGTGCTACTGGTGCCTGTTTTGTTATTGAACTTGGTGACGTGGAAACCCCACACCCTTGATCTTACTACATATGGTGGAGAATGCGGGCAAACCACACCAAGTTCAATAACTAAACAAACACAAAGCACAGTGGAAGCATTGGTGAGACAGCTGGTGGAGGTGAACATAGCACAGCAGGCTTTGCAGCGGGATTTGCTGGAGGAACAGCGACGGCAGACCGCTCTCATGCGAGCTCAACTCAGCCAGCTGACAGCCGCTCAGGCCAGCATAGCGGCAGGTGCAACAGTCTCTCGTCCAAAACCCAGTAGGTTTTTACGGAAGCTGACAGAGGCTGACGACATCGTGGCTTACCTTCGAAAGGACGGTGGCTAGGGAGAAATGGCCCCATGAACAATGGGCCAGCCTGCTAGCACCCTTCCTGTCAGGCACAGTACAGAAGACCAATCAGGATCTGACGGCTGACCAGGTGATGCATAACGAGGTGGTGAAAAAGGAAATCCTATGACTACACCTTGATTAGCAAGGCACAAAGATTCCATGATCTTACAGCTGGTGGAAGGACAACAGGTGGCTTTGGAGGTCACAGCGGACAACCATGGAAGGCGAAACCCTCCACTCGCCCAAAGGAGCAGAAAAGGAAGGAGGACCAGGCCGGGACACCAGCGAAGGATGGGGGGGACACCGACAGCCAGCTCCCCGAGACGAGGCCCCTTCCTGAACCTGGACAGCAGGAAGTGCTACGAGTGTGGTGAGCTGGTTCTTCCCCTGTCACCCGGTAAAGAGCCAACGGAATGGACACCACAGCCCTTTTGGACTCCGGGAGTATGGTGACCTTGATCCAACGTGACTTTGCCCAGTCCCCAAACCTGACTGTCACCATGGCCATTACATGCATACATGGTGAGACCAAGGACTACCCTACCACACTCCTCCACCTACAGACCACAAAGGGACAACCAACGGGACGAGTGGGAGTCGTCCCAAACCGGCTTGTGCCAGTCCTGATCGAACGGTATTTCTCTATGTTCCGCCAACTCTGGACCAGTATGTCTGGAGATGTGGGGAACCGAAGGAACCAGAAGGGAGGAGGAAGTCAGAGAGGTGGGAGGGACACCAGAAGGAGGGATGTCTGGATGTGTGGATTCCAGGAAGTAGACCTACAGGCATCAACCTGGAGGTGGGACTCTGAAGCCAGACTGGAGGGAGAAGTGGCAAGTCTGGAAGACAAGTTCCCAATGGACCATGAGGTGGCACCAAAGCCAGCCTCTCTAACTGGCCGGTTCAGCACGGCCCAACTGGATTTTCCCAACTTGGCCAGCGCTCTCCAGCAGGTGACTATAGTGGATGGAAAGCCCGTGGAGGGGGTAAGACGAATAACCAACCGCCTTTTCTCTATAAAAAATAAGTTGCTGTATCAGGTCGTGAAGAAGAATGACGAATGTCTGGAGTTGTTGTTGGTGCCCATCCATTTGTACCATCTGTCCTGCAGTTGGTGCACTCTCACCTTCTTGGGGCTCACCTAGGGGTGGAAAAGACCTTAGACTGAATCAAGGCACGATTTTCCTACCCAGGGGTGAAGAAATCAGTGGAAGAATACAGCTGCAGTTGCCCTGAGTGCCAGCAAGTGGCTCCAAAACCCCATTTCCGCAGTCCCTTAAATTCCCTTACCCATTATTTAATTAAGTTCCTTTCAGCATGATTGCAATGGACCAGGTGGGACCTCTAACAAAGAGCAACAGAGGGCACCAATACATGGTGATTTTGGATTATGCCACCAGGTATCTGGAAGCCATTCCCCTGTGTACCATGGCCACCAAGGGTATCGCTCGTGAATTGGTCATGCTGTTCTCCTGAGTAGGCATTCCCGATGAGATATTGACCAACCAGGGTACCCCGTTCATGTCACGAATCATGAAGGATCTATGCAAGCTAATGATAATTACCCAGTTGCGCACCTCAGTGTATCACCCTCAGACCGATGGATTGGTGGAAAGATTCAATCAAACCCTGAAGCAGATGATAAAGAAGGTGATGGAGGCTGACGGAAAAAATTGGGACCAGCTGCTACCCTAAGTGATGTACCCCTCCTAGGGATGGCATGGAAGAGCACTAGTAAGACAGTGACTGAGAATCCCAGTGCAGAGAGGGGAGCTGGCCAGCCAGAGACAGCAACGGCGGCTCGTCACTCCAGTGTCTTGCCGTTCATCTCCCTACCCCTGGGCCAGACTACACTTAAGTTAACCTCTTACATCTAGACGTTCCGCTAGCGGAACACCTGCTCCAATATCCAATGATAGGCGTGGCGCGAATTACAAATTCCTCAAAAATCCAAAAACGTCCATTTTTCAAACATATGACTATTTTACACCATTTTAAAGACAAGACTCTCCTTTATCTAAACACACTGTCCGATTTCAAAAAGGCTTTACAGCGAAAGCAAAACATTAGATTATGTCAGCAGAGTACCCAGCCAGAAATAATCAGACACCCATTTTTCAAGCTAGCATATAATGTCACAAAAAACAAAACCACAGCTAAATGCAGCACTAACCTTTGATGATCTTCATCAGATGACACTCCTAGGACATTATGTTATACAATACATGCATGTTTTGTTCAATCAAGTTCATATTTATATCAAAAACCAGCTTTTTTTACATTAGCATGTGACATTCAGAACTAGCATTCCCACCGAACACTTCCGGTGAATTTACTAAATTACTCACGATAAACGTTCACAAAAAAACATAACAATTATTTTAAGAATTATAGATACAGAACTCCTTTATGCAATCGCTATGTCCGATTTTAAAATAGCTTTTCGGTGAAAGCACATTTTGCAATATTCTGAGTAGATAGCCTGGCCATCATGGCTAGCTATTTTGACACCCACCAAGTGTGGTACTCACCAAACTCTGATTTACTATAAGAAAAATTGTATTACCTTTGCTGTTCTTCGTCAGAATGCACTCCCAGGACTTCTACTTCAATAACAAATGTTGGTTTGGTTCCAAATAATCCATAGTTATATCCAAATAGCGGCGTTTTGTTCGTGCGTTCAAGACACTAACCGAAGGGTAAAGAAGGGTGACGCGCCCGGCGCGTTTCTTGACAAAAAAATTCAAAATATTCCATTACCGTACTTCGAAGCATGTCAAACGCTGTTTAAAATCAATTTTTATGCGATTTTTCTCGTAAAAAAGCGATAATATTCAGACCGGGAAACCCTGTTTTCGTTCAAAGACGAAAAAATAAAACATGGTGTCGGCTCGTGCACGCGCCCCCAGTCTCATTGTTCTCAGATCGACCACTTACCAAATGCGCTACTGTTTTTCAGCCATGGCCTGCAGAGTCATCATTCCCCGTTCTGCCGCCTTCTGAGAGCCTATGGGAGCCGTAGGAAGTGTCACGTTACAGCAGAGATCCTCAGTTTTCAATAATGAGAGTGTAGAAGGCCAAGAAATGGTCAGAGAGGGCACTTCCTGTACAGAATCTTCTCAGGTTTTTGCCTGCCAAATGAGTTCTGTTATACTCACAGACACCATTCAAACAGTTTTAGAAACTTTGGAGTGTTTTCTATCCAAAGCTAATAATTATATGCATATTCTAGTTTCTGGGCAGGAGTAATAATCAGATTAAATCGGGTATGTTTTTTATCCGGCCGTGAAAATACTGCCCCCTATCCATAACAGGTTAATCATAACACCTACTGAAGAGATGAGTCTTCAGTGAAGACTTAAAAGTCAAGACCGAGTCTGCGTCTTTCACATGGGTAGGCAGACCATTCCATAAAAACGTTGCTCTATAGGAGAAAGTCCTGCCTCCAGCTGTTTGCTTAGAAATTCTAGGGACAAATAGGTACTAGAACTAATGTGTTAGTAATACCACTACAATAATGCAGTAGAGCAAGCAACTTACCTTGACTTGGACAAGTTCCAGTGTTAGATAGCCAAGCAAGCTAACATAGCATCCCTCTCTGTTTGAGCCTGGGTGTTTCAGTAGGCTAATCTAGCTATCTGCATTCGCTAAGTGAAAGTGAAACAAATACAACTAAATATTTCTCTCTCTCTTTCACCCTCTCGGTCTTGCTTTTCCTTCCTTTTTAAATTCATTAATTTGTTCAACAATGTTCAACTATTGTCTTTCTCTCTCTTTGAGTCAACTACACACTACATTTTATGCACTGGAGTGCTAGCTAGTTGTAGTTTATGCTTTCAGTACAAGATTCATTCTCTGATCCTTTGATTGGGTGGACAACATGTCAGTTCATGCTGTAAGAGATCTGATAGGTTGGAGGACGTCATCCGGAAGTTGTCATAATTACTGTGTAAGTCTATGTAAGGGGGCGAGAAGCATGAGCCTCGTAGGTTTTGTATTGAAGTCAATGTACCCAGAGGAGGATGGAAGCTAGCTGTCCTCTGGCTACACCATTGTGCTACCCTACAGAGTGCTGTTGAGGATACTGTAGACCTTCATTACAAAACAGTGTGTTTTAATCAATTATTTGGTGACTTGAATATATTTAGTATAGTTTTACTTTGTTAATATGTCACTTTTTTTCTATGAAATTCACTGAGGATAGTCCTCCCCTTCCTCCTCTGAAGAGCCTCATCTGGTACAGGTTAATTAACTGTCTATGGACACTGTCTGACTGTCTGAATGTATTAACACACAAACACAGGAACACACAGGACAAAATCAGGGTGCTCTTTTGTTGACGGCAGAAGTTCGGTTGAGTTGGCTACCTCTCTCTTACCCTGTCTCTCTCCCTCCCTCTTTCTCTCTCTCCTCTATTCCTCCTTCTATTCCCTTTGTCTCTTTCTGTTTTGCATACGGTGGAAGCACGTGCTGTGATAGGTGAACTGAGCTAGCTGCATCTACATGTTTAGCTGTAATTCCTTATATGGAGAAGGGTGTTTCACAGAGAGAGAGAGAGAGAGAGAGAGAGAGACACACAAGAGAGGGAGGGAGAGAGAAGAGGCAGGAGTGAAAGTGAGCGAGAGGAGGGAGGGAGGGAGAGAAGCACCGCAAAGCAAGCATGAGGTTTTCACTTTCTATTCTCCGCTCAGTAGCAGTCAGAGGAGTCCACGTTGAGGCACAGTAAGTGAATACAGTTACCGTTTACCAAGGGTGTGTGTGTGTGTGGTGTGTGTGTGTAGAGAGAGAGAGCTCTATACTCGAGACAATACTGCTTGTATTTACGGAGTCTCAGGTTGATTTTATTGATTGGGGAAAACTTTCACTCTGTTGTGTGTTTGTGTGTGTGTGTGTGTGTGTTTTTGTGTCTGTCTGTGTGTGAGTGTGTGCATTTAGTTAGTCAGACAGTTTCAGTGCAGTCATTTGATGTGGGACCGTTTGCAATGTGGAAAAGAGTTGAGGAGACTGTGGATGGCTTTACTGTTTATTAATGTTCTGTACGTTAGTTAAACCACACGCACCGTAGACATTCTCCCCAGCAGCCTGCTCTCTTCTCACACACACACACACACACACACACACACACACACACAGGATCTTAATTGGATCACTCTTTTGTTGCTGAGAATTTTCCTGCACTGCAGACGAGCCTCATGTTTTACATAAATACACTGAAAACACTTTGTACTTTTCATGTAGCCTACTTTTGGCCAGACAATAACATTAACCACCAATCAAGCAACATTATGGACTAAACGTTCAAATGTTCAAATGAAGATCCTACATATGTATGTACACACACACACACACACAGGCACAGGCATGAACACAGACTCACATACCCATAAAGACGCGACACTGCCCTGCATAATGAGATGACTCCTGCTGTTCAAAGAAAAGTATTAAACTCCCACGTTACCCACGGTAACGGTAACCATGCTACAGTCTGACAAACCAAGTGTGGTGGGGGTTGTGTTTTGTGTATTTCTATGGACTGATTGAGGGATTGAAATGTAGGTGATACACTACATGGCCAAAAGTATGTGGACACCTGCTCGTCGAACATCTCATTCCAAAACAATGGGCATTAATATGGAGTTGGTCCCCCCTTTGCTGCTATAACAGCCTCCTCTCTTCTGGGAAGGCTTTCCACTAGATGTTGGAACATTGCTGTGTAGACTTGCTTCCATTCAGTCACAAGAGCATTAGTGAGGTCGGGCACTGATGCTGGGCAATTAGGCCTGGCTGGCAGTCGGTGTTCCAATTCATCCCAAAGGTGTTTGATTGGGTTGAGGTCAGGGCTCTGTGCAGGCCAGTTAAGTTCTTCCACACCCATCTCGACAAACCATTTCTGTATGGACCTCGGTTTGTTCATGGGGGCATTGTCATGCTGAAACAGGAAAGGGCATTCCCCAAACTGTTGCCACGAAGTTGGAAGCACAGAATAGTCTGGAATGTCATTGTATTCTGTAGCGTTAAGATTTCCCTTCACTGGAACTAAGGGGCCTAGCCGGAACCACGAAAAACATCCCCTGACCATTATTCCTCCACCAAACTTGACAGTTGGCACTATGCATTGGCGCAGGGAGCGTTCTCCGGCTTCTGCCAAACCCAGATTTGTCCGTTAGACTGTCAGATGGTGAAGCGTGATTCATCACTCCAGAGAACGCTTTTCCACTGCTCCAGAGTCAAATGGCGGCGAGTTTTACACCACTCCAGCCGATGCTTGGCATTACATATGGTGATCTTAGGCTTGTGTGCATCTGCTCAGCCATGGAAACCCATTTCATGAAGCTCCCAACGAACAGTTTTTGTTCCAAGTTCCAGAGGCAGTTCTGAACTCGAAAATGAGTGTAGCGCACTTCAGCACTCGGCGGCCCCATTCTGTGAGCTTGTGTTGCCTACCACTTTGTGGCTGAGCCGTTGTTGCTCCTAGACGTTTCCACTTTACAATAATAGCACTTGCATTTGGGCCGAGGCAGCTCTAGCAGGGCAGAAGATTGACAAACTGACTTGTTGGAATGGTTGAATCCTATGACGGTCCCACGTTGAAAGTCACTGAGCTCTTCAGTACGGGCCATCCTACTGCCAATGTTTGTCTATGGAGATTGCATGGCTGTGAGCACGATTTTTATACACCTGTCAGAAACGGGTTTGGCTGAAGTAGCCGAATCCGCACATTTAAAGGGGTGTCCACATACTTCTTTATATTTATAGGGGATAGTTGGTGTCTAACTCAACCTGTTGGATTGACGCAGTGTTAGTGTATGTCTGTTACTGATGTAGGTTGTCAGCTGTATAGAGATGGTATCTGGTCCAGTTAGTCTCTGGTTCTGTCTATATCTGGTTAACGTGGATCATCATCCAGCCAGGTCGTTCAAGATTGAAGTCGAGTAATTTTCTTTGCGCTGCTGACCAGTATTTGTCTCATTCAGGAGTAACAAAGGCCTAGTGCACTAATCTGGTGTAAATATTTGATTTCTCAGGGGGTGCTGCAGCATTCTCAGCACCCCTACTTCCTGTAGCACCCTCAGCACCCCTACCTCCTGCAGCACCCTCAGCACCCCTACTTCCTGCAGCACCCTCACCACCCCCTACTTCCTGCAGCACCCTCACCACCCTTACCTCTTGCAGCACCCTCACCACCCCCTACCTCCTGCAGCACCCTCACCACCCCTTACATCCTGCAGCACCCTCACCACCCCTACCTCCTGCAGCACCCTCACCACCCTCTACTTCCTGCAGCATCCTCACCACCCCCTACATCCTGCAGCACCCTCACCACCCTCTACTTCCTGCAGCATCCTCACCACCCCCTACATCCTGCAGCACCCTCACCACCCCCTACTTCCTGCAGCACCCTCACCACCCCTACTTCCTGCAGCATCCTCACCACCCCTACATCCTGCAGCATCCTCACCACCCCCTAAATCCTGCAGCATCCTCACCACCCCCTACTTCCTGCAGCACCCTCACCACCCCTACTTCCTGCAGCACCCTCACCACCCCCTACTTCCTGCAGCACCCTCACCACCCCCTACCTCCTGCAGCACCCTCACCACCCCCTACCTCCTGCAGCACCCTCACCACCCCTACCTCCTGCAGCATCCTCACCACCCCTACCTCCTGCAGCACCCTCACCACCCCCTACTTCCTGCAGCACCCTCACCACCCCCTGCCTCCTGCAGCACCCTCACCACCCCTACTTCCTGCAGCACCCTCACCACCCCTACCTCCTGCAGCACCCTCACCACCCCTACTTCCTGCAGCTATGGGATACATTTTGACATCTGCAGTGAGACTGGAACATGGATGAACGTCTAATTCTCCAGTGAGAGTGTGAGAACTTGTCGTCATCATCATCATCATCATCGCCTAACAACGGTCTCCTTCCACTGTGACTTCCCTCCAGACAGTCTGTCTCCCTCTCTGTATGAGGGCTCCCAAATTGGCGCAGCGTTCTAAGGCACTGCATCTTAATGCTATTGAGGCGTCACGACAGACCCTGGTTCAATCCCGGGCTGTATCACAATTGGCTGTGATCAGGAGTCCCATAGAGCAGCTCACAATTGACCCAGCGTCATCCGGGTTAAGGGAGGGTTTTGCCGGGGTAGGCTGTCATTGGAAAATAAGAATTTGTTCTTAACTGAATTGCCTGGTTAAATAAATATCTACAGACATGTCTCTTTTGATCTGCACCCCTCCTCCCTCCCTCCCTCCCTCCCTCCCTCCCTCCCTCCCTCCCTCCCTCCCTCCCTCCCCCTCTCTCTCTCTCTCTCTCTCTCTCTCAGCGGTAACAGTGCGATAAAGGCTTGAACACAGAGCTGCTAGATCTACAAGGTCATTAGTAGAGTGTGGTAAAGCAGAGGAACACATAACTCAGGGGATCTGTCGCTCTGTCACTCTGTCTCTCTCTGTCACTCTGTCACTCTGTCTGTCTGTCTGATGAGCTGTTGTCTGAGGTGTGTGTGTGTGTGGGTGTGTGTGTGTGTGTTTAGATGCTTTGCTGAGCTGTGGAGTAAATAAGTGGCTCTTTTAATGTGTATGTTTCTCTCTCTCTCTCTCTCTCTCTCTCGTTCCCTCTCTCTCTCGGCACAGATCTGTTTTTCAAAAGTGATGTCATCTATCTGTCTCCCTCAGCAATCACAAGGGGCATCTGTGGAATGCAGATCTGTGTGTGTGCTTTTATTATACAGAGAGAGAGAGGGTTTGAAACGGCAGAGGGGGGGGGGGCAGGGTAGGAAATCTAGAAACAAACATAAAAACAAACTAAGATAAAATAAACAAAGATAAAAAGTGAAGTAAGGTAACAAATCAAGAAAATTATGAAGATGGTTTCCAAGTGAACTTCTAGTGAGGTCATAGGGCGTCATTGAAAATAAGAATTTGTTCTTAACTGACTTGCCTAGTTAAATAAAGGTTAAAAAAACAAAGGTCATCACTGCGAGACAGACATGTCACATCGACTGTGAATGGTGGAGTTCCTGCCCGACTACGTTTTAGACTCATGGCACAACGCCTGGATAGGTATTTAACATATCAGCTAATCGCATCGTATGATTTAACAATCAGACGCCTGACTGCCCAGCGGATGACGTGACATGCAACCATTGGTTGATTCAATGCAATGCCTGAGCATTTAGTAGGCCAGGAGCTCGACCGGCAGGAGCTCAACCCGGCAGGAGCTCGACCCGACAGGAGCTCGACCCGGCAGGAGCTCGACCGGCAGGAGCTCGACCGGCAGGAGCTCGACCGGCAGGAGCTCGACCCGACAGGAGCTCGACCCGACAGGAGCTCGACCCGGCAGGAGCTCGACCCGACAGGAGCTCGACCCGACAGGAGCTCAACTGACAAGAGCTCAACCCGACAGGAGCTCAACCGGCAGGAGCTTGACTCGACTGGAGCTCGACCCGACAGGAGCTCGACCCGACAGGAGCTCGACCGGCAGGAGCTCGACTCGACAGGAGCTCGACCCGACAGGAGCTCGACCCGACAGGAGCTCGACTCGACAGGAGCTCGACCGGCAGGAGCTCGACTCGACAGGAGCTCGACCCGACAGGAGCTCGACTGACAAGAGCTCGACCCGACAGGAGCTCGACCGCATGTTCTGGTTTTATTTAAAGTATTTATTTTTATTTAACCTTTTATTTAACTAGTCTAGTCAGTTAATTTTAGAACAATTTATTATTTACAATGGCGGTCCTACCCCGGCCAAAAATATGCGCCGCCCTATGCGACTCACAATCACGGCCGGATGTGATACAGCCTGGATGGTTAGAGCAGTGGTTTTCAACCTGTGGTCCGCGGACCAGCGGGGGTACTGCGGGTTTTCCGTTTATTGTTTTAGATTCTTATTTTTTTGTTTTGTTTATTTTTGTAACAATAATAATACCAGTTGGGAGTATATATGGTATTTGAAAGAAATTTCACAAATTGTTTAACACCCAACTATAATAATAGGCCTTAATCCTTTATGTTTATTGATAACATTGACTCTTAATTTGACTGTCAAAATATATACAGTAACGGTCAATAATTTGGACACCTACTGATTTCAAAAAGTTTTAAACAAATCAAAATATATTTTATGTTTTAGATTATTCAAAGCAGACACCCTTTGCCATGATGACAGCTTTACACACTCTTGGCATTCTCTCAACCAGCTTCATGAGTTAGTCACCTGGAATGCATTTCATTTAACAGGTGTGCCTTGTTAAAAGTTAATTTGTGGAATTATTTCCATCTTAATGCATTTGAGCCAATCAGTTGTGCTGTGACAAGGTAGGGGTGGTACAAAGAAGATAGCCCTATTTGGTAAAAAACCAAGTCCATATTTTTGCAAGAACAGCTCAAATAAGCAAAGAGAAATGACAGTCCATCATTACTTTAAGACAGGAAGGTCAGTCAAACCGTAACACTTCAAGATCTTTGAAAGTTTCTTCAAGTGCAGTTGCAAAAACCATCAAGCGCTATGT
>NW_021822944.1:0-29241 GCF_901001165.1 Salmo trutta | reverse complement strand
CCTCCTCCCTCCTCCCTCCTCCCTCCCCTCTCCTCCTCCCCTCCTCTCCTCCTCCCTCCTCCCTCCTCCCTCCTCTCCTTCTCCCTCCTCCCTTCTCCTTCCTCCCTCCTTCCTCCTCCCTTCTCCCCTCCTCCCTCCTTCATCCTCCCTTCTCCCTCCTCCCTCCTCCCTTCTCCCTTCTCCCTCCTCCCTCCTCCCTCCCTCCCTCCTCTCCTCTCTCCCTCCTCCCTCCTCCCCTTCTCCCTCCTCCCTCCTCCCTCCTCCCTTCTCCCTCCTCCCTCCTCCTTCCTCCCTCCTTCCTCCTCCCTCCTCATTCCTCCCTCCTCTCCTTCTCTGAACCATATGTCTCTCTTTCTGTCCTCTTCTCTCCTCATGCACCATGCTTAGGTACTACTTATGACTAAAGGTGTGAGGGAGCAGGTCAACATAGAGCTGTTTCTGACTAAAGGTGTGTGGGAGCAGGTCAACATAGAGCTATTTCTGACTGTAGGTGTGTGGGAGCAAGTCAACATAGAGCTGTTTCTGACTAAAGGTGTGTGGGAGCAGGTCAACATAGAGCTATTTCTGACTGTAGGTGTGTGGGAGCAAGTCAACATAGAGCTGTTTTTGACTAAAGGTGTGTGGGAGCAAGTCAACGTAGAGCTGTTTCTGACTGTAGGTGTGTGGGAGCAAGTCAACATACATCTTTTCCAGGTGTGTAATATTTGTTGTTATCTGGTCAGGTGTGTTGAGATGTGAAATGAATTGTAAATAAAATGTGACTTGACTTATGTGAGGTGTGAGTAGCAAGTAGAGGTACAGAGGTAGAGGAAGATTTGCGTATAGGCTTTAGGAGTAACACTTCAACTAACTACAGTGTCTACTATATCAGTAACACTTCAACTGACCTCTAACCTATTACCCTAGCCCTAACTCTAACCTTAGCATGAACTCAACAGATAGTGTGTTGATAGTAGTGCACTTACAGATGGACTATCCAAATTAAGTGTGACCCAGTATCCATCTGTATGGCCAATCTTTCCATCTCTTTTCACTCATATTTCAGTCTTTTTCATCATTCAGTCTCTCTCTCTCTCTCTCTCTCTCTCTCTCTATTTCTCTATTTCTCATCTCTCTCTCTCTCTCTTCCTCACTCTATTTTCTGTGGGGTGACTTCGTATAGGCCCTGTCTTCTCCCACCTGGCTCGCAGCCCAGAATGTTACAGTAACAATAGCCCAATCTTATTGGTTCTCTCCCAGATCACACTCTGGTTCAACGAGGGGATGGGCAGTTTGACTACACTCTCACACAGACTCCCTCTCTCTCTCTCTTTCGCTCTCTCTCTCCCCCCCCAAGCGAAGGTTCCAAGAACATTATTTTCTCATAACACAAGCATTTTTTTAATTGTGGTGTTGATTATAGAATGTTTGTATAAAACATTTGGCTGATGTTGCAAGAACGTTGTGGGGTCATTCCCAAAACACAAAAAATGTCCAGTTGTGCGGTTGATTCTACAGGGGAAAAAAGTGGCTGCTAAAAACATTTACCTGATATTACAAGGTCGTTCCCAGAATACATTTAATCTGTTCTTTAAATGTTCCCAGAATACATTTAATCTGTTCTTTAAATGTTCCCAGAATACATTTAATCTGTTCTTTAAATGTTCCCAGAATACATTTAATCTGTTCTTTAAATGTTCCCAGAACACATTTAATCTGTTCTTTAAATGTTCCCAGAATACATTTAATCTGTTCTTTAAATGTTCCCAGAATACATTTAATCTGTTCTTTAAATGTTCCCAGAATACATTTAATCTGTTCTTTAAATGTTCCCAGAATACATTTAATCTGTTCTTTAAATGTTCCCAGAATACATTTAATCTGTTCTTTAAATGTTCCCAGAATACATTTAATCTGTTCTTTAAATGTTCCCAGAATACATTTAATCTGTTCTTTAAATGTTCCCAGAATACATTTGATCTGTTCTTTAAATGTTCCCAGAATACATTTAATCTGTTCTTTAAATGTTCCCAGAATACATTTAATCTGTTCTTTAAATGTTCCCAGAATACATTTAATCTGTTCTTTAAATGTTCCCAGAATACATTTAATCTGTTCTTTAAATGTTCCCAGAATACATTTAATCTGTTCTTTAAATGTTCCCAGAATACATTTAATCTGTTCTTTAAATGTTCCCAGAATACATTTAATCTGTTCTTTAAATGTTCCCAGAATACATTTAATCTGTTCTTTAAATGTTCCCAGAATACATTTAATCTGTTCTTTAAAGGATCACAGAATACATTTAATCTGTTCTTTAAATGTTCCCAGAATACATTTAATCTGTTCTTTAAATGTTCCCAGAATACATTTAATCTGTTCTTTAAATGTTCCCAGAATACATTTAATCTGTTCTTTAAATGTTCCCAGAATACATTTGATCTGTTCTTTAAATGTTCCCAGAATACAATTAATCTGTTCTTTAAAGGTTCATAGAATGTTTTACTAGGTTATGGGAACAGTCTGGTGGTGTGTGCTGATTATTACAATGTTTATATTAGGTTGCAAAAAAACATTTTCCTGATGTTGCAAGAACAAATGTTTTGTTATTTAAAAGTTCCTAAAACATGTATTTATGATGTGGGAACATGTTATCAGGGTGCAAAAAAATATACCTTTGATGTTGCAAGAATGTTGATAGAACATAATTTCTGAGTTATTTAAAGGTTCCCACAACATTCAATTAAGTTGTGGGGACAATGTGGGTACAAGAGATAGGTTCCCAAAACAAAATACGCTCAGTTGTGATGACATTCATTCAACGTTTAAGTTGCACAGGCCATTATCTTAATATCGTAAGAAGGAAATATGTCAGTTTTTAGGAAGTTCATAACATATTTGTTTTAGGTTTAACATAACATTCTATTGATGTTCACACAATATACATTTTACTTTTTCTTTGAGGTCCTCTGAATTTTTCAAGAACATTTAGAGTATTTCATATTTAAAATGTACCTAATATTGCCACACCATTTTCAGCATGCAAATCTGTAGCTCCTTAATAACCTTTTACTGCAGTGGGCTAAATCAGAGTCACTGTCACGATCACTGTCTTCAAACTCCCTGTCGTAAATAAACTAAGGCGCAGCGTGCATGGAATTCCACATCTTTTAATGAAGATGAAACTCACCAAAAAAACTAAACAGAAGAGAAACGAAACGTGACGTTCTGGGCTGCTCACAGGCAGCTACACAAAAACAAGATCCCACAATCACAGGTGGGAAAAGGGTGCCTAAGTATGATCCCCAATCGGAGACAACGATAGACAGCTGCCTCTGATTGGGAATCATACCCGGCCAGCAAAGAAATAGAAAATCTAGAATGCCCATCCAAATCACACCCTGACCAAACCAAATAGAGAACTAGAAAGGTTCTCTATGGTCAGGGCGTGACAGTCACACAGAGTGATTCTTGGTTGTCTTAAACAAATCTACATTGAAACAAAAGTACACACGTCACACACATGGTTATGGGCTTTAAAAAATTAGACACCTGGACTATGTGTGGCAGACCAGGAGATTTGCTCTAGATGTTTACACAGATCAGACACAACTGTCATACCTCAGTTTCAAGGGTGTTTATTTAAAACAGTAAAGAAAAAGAAAGAAAACAGGTCTCCTCCAGGAGAACTCTTCCGGGTTACCACCTTCTCCAGTAGGCTGGTCTCCTCCAGGAGACCTCTTCCGGGTTACCACCTTCTCCAGTAGGCTGGTCTCCTCCAGGAGAACTCTTCCGGGTTACCACCTTCTCCAGTAGGCTGGTCTCCTCCAGGAGACCTCTTCTGGGTTACCACCTTCTCCAGTAGGCTGGTCTCCTCCAGGAGAACTCTTCCGGGTTACCACCTTCTCCAGTAGGCTGGTCTCCTCCAGGAGACCTCTTCTGGGTTACCACCTTCTCCAGTAGGCTGGTCTCCTCCAGGAGACCTCTTCCGGGTTACCACCTTCTCCAGTAGGCTGGTCTCCTCCAGGAGAACTCTTCCGGGTTACCACCTTCTCCAGTAGGCTGGTCTCCTCCAGGAGAACTCTTCCGGGTTACCACCTTCTCCGGTAGGCTGGTCTCCTCCCATAGAGGAGGTCATTTGGGGAAAACCCAGGGGAGGCCTGGGGCACTTCACGGATCCAGAACATTAGGTGGGTTAATAGCTGGTCACACTTCTTCCAGTCCCGCTCGATGACCTTCCGCAGCCTTTGTTTGAGCGTCTTATTGAACCGTTATCATGAACCGGCTCAAAGTTTGTTACAAAAAGGGAAACAATGTGAAATATATTTATTAACCTCTCTAGGGCAGGTGGCACCAAATCGTCCCACCTACATAACAGCCAGTTGAATCATGTGCCGCGATTTTCAAATCCCTTAGAAATGCTATTACTTCAATTTCTCAAACGTATGACTATTTTACAGCTATTTAAAGACAAGACTCTCGTTAATCTAACCACACTGTCCGATTTCAAAAAGGCTTTACAACGAAAGCAAAACATTAGATTATGTCAGCAGAGTACCCAGCCAGAAATAATCAGACACCCATTTTTCAAGCTAGCATATAATGTCACAAAAACCCAGAAGACAGCTAAATGCAGCACTAACCTTTGATGATCTTCATCAGATGACACACCTAGGACATTATGTTATACAATACATGCATGTTTTGTTCAATCAAGTTCATATTTATATCAAAAAACAGCTTTTTACATTAGCATGTGACGTTCAGAACTAGCATACCCCCCGCAAACTTCCGATGAATTTACTAACAATTTACTAAATTACTCACGATAAACGTTCACAAAAAGCATAACAATTATTTTAAGAATTATAGATACAGAACTCCTCTATGCACTCGATATGTCCGATTTTAAAATAGCTTTTCGGTGAAAGCACATTTTGCAATATTCTAAGTAGATAGCCCGGCATCACAGGGCTAGCTATTTAGACACCCACCAAGTTTAGCCTTCACCAAAGTCAGATTTACTATTAGAAAAGTTTGATTACCTTTCCTGTTCTTCGTCAGAATGCACTCCCAGGACTTCTACTTCAATAACAAATGTAGGTTTGGTCCAAAATAATCCATAGTTATGTTCCATCAGCGGCGTTTTGTTCGTGCGTTCAAGAAACTATCCCAATGGTAAATAACGGTCATGCACACGGCGCATTTCGTGACAAAAGATTTCTAAATATTTCATTACCGTACTTCGAAGCATGTCAACCGCTGTTTAAAATCAATTTTTATGCAATTTTTCTCGTAAAAAAAAGCGATAATATTCCGACCGGGAATCTGCAATTAGGTAAACAGCCGAAAGAAAATACAGCACGGGGTCGAATCGGGCACGCGCCTAAGCCCTTTGTCCTCTGATTGGCCACTTGGCAAAGGCAATAATGTGTTTCAGCCAGAGGCTGCCTCGTCATCGTTCAACTTTTTCCCGGGCTCTGAGAGCCTATGGAAGCCGTAGGAAGTGTCACGTTACAGCTAAGATCCCCACTCTTCAATAAAGAGACAAGAAGAACGACTCCTTGTCAGACAGGCCACTTCCTGCATGAAACCTTCTCAGGTTTTTGCCTGCCATATGAGTTCTGTTATACTCACAGACACCATTCAAACAGTTTTAGAAACTTTAGGGTGTTTTCTATCCAAAGCCAATAATTATATGCATATTCTAGTTACTGGGCAGGAGTAGTAACCAGATTAAATCGGGTACGTTTTTTATCCGGCCGTGTAAATACTGCCCCCTAGCCCTAACAGGTTAACCTCTCTGGGGTATGTGGGACACTAGCCCACCTGCGGGACACACTATTCAACAGCCAGTGAAATAGCAGGGCGGCAAATTCAAAACAACAAAAATCTCATAATTCAAATTTCTCAAACATACAACTATTATATCCCATTTTAAAGATACACTTCTCGTTAATCCAACCACATTGTCCGATTTCAAAAAGGCTTTACGGCAAAAGCATAACATTAGATTATGTTAGGACAGCACCTAAACAAGAAAAACCACACAGCCATTTTCCATGCAAGGAGAGGCATCACAAAAACCAGAAATACAGCTAAAATGAATCACTAACCTTTGATGATCTTCATCAGATGGCACTCATAGGACTTCATGTTACACAATACATGTACGTTTTGCTCGATAAAGTTCATATTTATATCCAAAAACCCCATTTTACAATGGCGTGTAATGTTCAGAAATGTTTTGCCTCCCAAAACTTCCGGTGAATGAGCACATCAATTTACAGAAGTACTCATCATAAACGTTGATCAAATATTCAACAGTTATTTAAGGAATTATAGACACACTTCTCCTTAATGCAACCGCTGTGTCAGATTTCAAAAAAACTTTGCAGCGAAAGCACACTTTGCAATAATCTGAGTACAGCGTTCCGACATTAAACCAAACCCGCCATTTTGTGGAGTCAACAAAACTCAGAAATAATATTATAAATATTCACTTACCTTTGATGATCTTCATCAGAATTCACTCCCAGGGATCCCAGGTCCACAATAAATGTTTGTTTTGTTCGATAAAGTCCATAATTTATGTCCAAATACCTCCTTTTGTTCGCGCGTTTAGTCCACTACCCCAAATGCAGGAAGCGCGCGCAAATGTCATGACGAAAAGTCAAAAAAGTTCTATTTATGTTCGTAGAAATATGTCAAATGATGTATAGCATCAATCTTTAGGACGTTTTTAACATAAATCTTCAGTAATATTCCAACCGGACAATTCCAATGTCTTCTGAAAAGAAAAGGACCACAGCTAACTCTCACGTGAGCACGAGCCTCTGAGCTCATGTCATTTTCTCACTCATCTAATTCCAGGTCCTCTTGTTCACTCCATATTCACAGTAGAAGCATGAAACAACGTTCTAAAGACTGTTGACATCTAGTGGAAGCCTTAAGCAGTGCAAAATGAACCCTAAGTCACTGTATACTGGATAGGGAATCAATTGAAAAACTACAAACCTCAGATTTCCACACATCCTGGTTGGATTGTTCTCAGGTTTTTGCCTGCCATATGAGTTCTGTTATACTCACAGACATCATTCAAACAGTTTTAGAAACTTCAGAGTGTTTTCTATCTACTAATAATATGCATATCCTACCTTCTGAACCTGAGTAGCAGGCAGTTTAATTTGGGCACGCCTTTCATCTGGACGTCAAAATACTGCCCCCTACCCTAGAGAAGTTAACTGAAGTAAACTAAATACAATTAACAACGGTGTGTGTAGTCAGTAATCAGCAGTGTATGTGAGTGGTTGCGTGTATAGATGTGATAATGATGGGTTTTGAAAGGTGCCAAAGCAAACAAACAAAACGGCCACAAAAATGCCACAACCAAAATCTAACTGTTTCTGCGTGGAGAGAGTCTCCTCAATGAATGGGGAAGAGGTGTATTTATCCTGGGACACACCTGAGCCCAGGTGTGTCCCATTTCGCTGATGACCCTCCCGGTTCCACCCACCGACATCCTATTAAGGAAAACAAGGGCAAAGAGAAAGAATTTGGCAGACAGAGTGGGAGGGTCGTCACACCGTTCAACGAGTACATCCGTCTGCGGATGAAAGACGGACGTCCGGATCTGCACACAAATAAAATCTTATGCTTCACCGTGTCGTGGCTGAACGACAACATGGATAACATACAGCTGGCTGAGTTTCCGGTCCATCCGCAAGATAGAACAGCTGCCTCCTGTAATACAAGGGGTGGCGGTCTGTGGCTGTTTGTAAATAACAGTTTGTGCACGAAATTTAATATTAAGGAAGTCTCAAGATTTTACTCGCCTGAGGTAGAGTATCTGATGATAAGCTGTTGGCCACACTATTTACCAAAATAGTTTTCATCTACATTTTTCATAGCTGTCTATCAACCACCACAAACTGATGCTGGCACTAAGACCACACTCAATGAGCAGTATAAAGCCATAAGGAAACAAGAAAATGCTCATCCAGAGGCGGCGCTCCTAGTGGCCGAGGACTATAATACAGGGAAACTTAAATCCGTTTACCTCATTTCTACCAGCATGTTACATGTACAACCAGAGGGGAAAAAGCTCTAGACCACCTTTACTCCACACACAGAGACGCATCGCTGACATTTTCAGCCTGTCCCTGACCGAGTCTGTTGTACCAACATGTTTTGAGCAGACCACCATAGTTCCTGTGCCCAAGAACACCAAGGTAACCTGCCTGAGTGACTACCGACCCGTAGCACTCACGTCTGTAGCCACAATGTCATGTGTCTCTATATCACCTAACATACAGTCCATAAACGCAACTTGCCATTATATCTGGAGAGAAACATAATCGGGATGTATTCTAATCTGCTTTCCTAGTTTGCCATTTGCCATAATTTGAATGAAACATTCTGGGAACCTCTTGAAGCGCTGATCCCGTAACCGGGATCAACATCCAGCGAAAAATCAGAGCGCCATATTCATAAACAAATCTAATGTTCTGGGAATGTTCTTGTAACATTATGGAATCAACAATGTTATGTTTGGTGAACATATATCTTTTATGATTTTCTCACAATGTTCCCACCAGACTGTTCCCACAACCTGATGAAATATTCTGGGAACCTTTAAAGAATAGATATGCTTCATTGTAAGCGATAGGGTGTTTGATTTGACTTTCCAGTCGAGTGGCTGGCAGTTGGCGTTAGGGCCTACGGTGTGAGCTAGAGAGTGTGTGTGTTTGAATTAATATTAGTATGCATTGGTGTGTGTGTGTGTTTCTGTTCTTGCTCTGTTAAATGCTGACTGCCTCTCCTCTCCATAGACAGAAGTGCCTCCCTTGAAGCCTGTAGCTGTTTGGAACTGCTAAGACACACCAGGAGTCCAAGGACTGCCAACCCTGTCCTCTGAGCTTTCTGACCCATGGTTGTGCCCCCATCTCACCCATAATCCCTCCATGCCACGTCTACCCTTCTCTGGAACTGTGATTCTATTCCATCTGTGTGGGTGAGAGGGCTGTCCTCTCACTGTCCCTCCACTCTCTCCCCTGCTCCCTGCTCCCTCTTCACGTCGTAAGCCAACCAGATCAATAACGTCTTTCGCCATCTGTCTCGCCTGACAGTTCAGCTGAGGAGAAAGGTAAAGAGTGTGTGAGAGAGAGAGAGAGAGAGGAGAGAAATGAGCTCAGAAGTTGGTCCAGCCTTCAAAAAGCAAGCCGTCAGTGCCACAATCCCATACCCTGGGGGACAGGCACTGCAGGAATCTCATCAGTCCCAGTAAAAGGCTCTTAAGACGGGCCATAGATCCTAGGAGACTCCCAGGTCAACCTCCACAAGCAGGCCGAGGATAGAAAACACTTTTAGATTGGATTGTTTTATTTTATCTTCTTTAGTTTGATTTCTCTCAGGAGCAAACATTCGCACAAACTGAGACCTCCCTTTCGTTTTTATATCGGTCGCTCTTAATCGACTACTCCCGACTGGTTCAAAATGGCAGTCAACGTGACTCCTATTCGGGACACAAAATGGCTGACCCTGGAGGTGTGTCGTGAGTTCCAGAGAGGGACGTGCTCGCGACCGGACAGCGAGTGTAAGTTTGCCCACCCAGCCAAGAGCTGCCAGGTGGAGAATGGACGAATCATCGCCTGCTTTGACTCCCTCAAGGTGAGTCGTCAGCTGACTAAGGTCATCTGAAGGTCGTCTGGGTTTAGGGGGATCTCTCTCTCTCTCTCTATGGTTGTCCATCACACGAGGTTGGTCAGGAGGATGGGCTTGTGATAACGGCTGGAGCGGAATAGGTGGAATGGTATCAAATACATCAAACACGTTGTTTCAGTAGGTTCCTTCATTTTGGAGGACGGGCTTGTGATAATGGCTGGAGCGGAATAGGTGGAAACATAAAACATAAAACTCAACATACCAATTAGGATCTGGCTAAAAATACTTGAATCAGTCATAGAACCCATTGCCCTTTATGGTTGTGAGATCTGGGGTCCGCTCACCAACCAAGAATTCACAAAATGGGACAAACACCAAATTGAGACTCTGCATGCAGAATTCTGCAAAAATATCCTTTGTGTACAATGTAAAACACCAAATAATGCATGCAGAGCAGAATTAGGCCGATACCCGCTAATTATCAAAATCCATCACCTACAGAGAGGTGAACCTGGAGAAGAGTCCCCTAGGCAAACTGGTCCTGGGGCTCTGTTCACAAACACAAACAGACCCCACAGAGCCCAAGGACAGAAACAAAATGGAGGAGCGGTGCAAAAAGATAATTACTTGACACATTGGAAAGAATTAACAAAAAAAAACAGAGCAAACTAGAATACTAATTGCCTGTTCAGATGTGTAGGAGGAGACTCAGTATAGGAGAGAGTTAAATATCAGTAGTTGTGTGAATATGTCTTTGTCTGTTCAGCTGTTCGGTCCTTTGGGATGAATAAACTTAGTTTAAGTTCTTTACACCCCTGATTATACTTTTGATCCAGAGGTCTGAATACTTCCTGAACGCACTGTAAATATGGGTTGTATTTACAATGGTGTTTGTTCTTCACTTGTTGCCGTTTTATTATGGCAACAGGTCACAAATCTTGCTGCTGTGATGGCACACTGTGGTATTTCACCCTACGGGCGGCCTCTCTCAATAGCAAGGCTATGCTTACTGAGTCTTTACATTGTTAGGTTCTAAAAATCAGAGTAAGAACTTGACGAACACTATAAAAGTTCTTAAGTAAAAATACTTTAAAGTACAACTTAAGTCGTTTTTTTGGGGTATCTATACTTTACTTTACTATTTATATTTTTGCCAACTTTTATTTTTACTTTACTACATTCCTAAAGAAAATAATGTACTTTTACTCCATACATTTTCCCTGACACCCAAAAGTACTCGTTACATTAAGAATATCTAGCAGGACAGGAATATTGTCCAATTCACACACTTATCAAGAGAACATCCCTGGTCATCCCTACTGCCTCTGATCTGGAGGACTCACTAAACAGAGAACATCCCTGATCATCCCTACTGCCTCTGATCTGGAGGACTCACTAAACAGAGAACATCCCTGGTCGTCCCTACTGCCTCTGATCTGGAGGACTCACTAAACAGAGAACATCCCTGGTCGTCCCTACTGCCTCTGATCTAGCAGACTCACACATGCTTTGTTTGTAAATTATGTCTGAAGGTTGGAGCCACTGGCTGAAAAATAATTAAATGGTGCAGTCTGGTTTGCTTAATATAAGGAATTTGAAATGATTTATACTTTTACTTTTGATACTTAAGTATATTTAAACCAAATTCTTTTAAACTTTTACTCAAGTAATATTTTACTGAGTGACTTTCACTTTTACTTGAGGAATTTTCTATTAATGTATCTTTACTTTTACTCAAGTATGACAATTGGGTACTTTTTCCACCACTGAGAATAATAACAAAGCAAGGCAAAAATATATTTTTTCGAATTTCTAAAAAATGTAAAACGGAAACATAAAATGTATTTAAGTATTCAGACCCTTTACTCAGTACTTTGTTCAAGCACCTTTGGCAGCGATTACAGCCTCGAGTCTTCTTGGGTATGATGCTACAAGCTTGGCACACCCATCCTTCTCTTCAGATCTTCTCAAGCTCTGTCAGGTTGGATGGCGAGCGTCGCTGCACAGCTATTTTCAGGTCTCTCCAGAGATGTTTGATCTGGTTCAAGCCCGGGCCACTCAAGAACATTCAGAGACTTGTCCCAAAGCCACTCCTGTGTTGTCTTGGCTGTGTGCTTAGGGTCGTTGTCCTGTTGGAATGTCAACGTTCACCCCAGTCTAAGGTCCTGAGCACTCTGGAGCAGGTTTTCATCAAGGATCTCTCTGTACTTTGCTCCATTCATCTTTCCCTCGATCCTGACTAGTCTCCCAGTCCCTGCCGCATTATAACATCCCCACAGCATGATGCTGCCACCACCATGCTTTACCGTAGGGATGGTGCCAGGTTTCCTCCAGATGTGACGCTTGGCATTCAGGACAAAGAGTTGAATCTTAGTTTCATCAGAGCAGAGAATCTTGTTTCTCATGGTCTGATAGTCCTTTAGGTGCCTTTTGGAAAACTCCAAGCGGGCTGTCATGTGCCTTTTACCGAGGAGTGGTTTCCACCTGGCCCCTTTACCATAAAGACCTGATTAGTGAAGTACTGCAGAGATGGTTGTCCTTCTGGAAGGTTCTCCCATCTCGAACTAGGAAATCTGGAGCTCTGTCAGAGTGACCATCGGGATTTCACCTCCCTGACCAAGTTCCTTCTCCCCCGATTGCTCAGTTTGGCCGAGCGGCAAGCCATAGGAAGGGTCTTGGTGGTTCCAAACTTTTTCCATTTAAGAATGATGGAGGCCACTGTGTTCTTGGGGACCTTCAATGCTGCAGAATTGTTTTGGCACCCTTCCCCAGATCTGTACCTCGACACAATCTTGTCTCTGAGATTTATGGACAATTTCTGCGACCATCATGGCATGGTTTTTGCTGTGGGAACTTATATAGACAGGTGTGTGCCATTCCAAATCATGTCCAATCAAGTTGTAGAAACATCTCAACGATGATCAATGGAAACAGGATGCACCTGAGCTCAATTTCAAGTCTCATACCAAAGAGTCTGAAAACGAATTTAAATAAGCTATTTCATATTTAATACATTTGCAAAAAAATTCTAACAACTTGTTTTTGCTTTGTCATTATGGGGTACAGTTTGTAGATTGACGAGGAAACATATGTATTTAATCAATTTTAGATTAATGCTGTAACTTAACAAAATGTGGAAAAAGTTATACTTTCCGAAAACTCTTTTCCCTTTGTACTTTAACTACTTGCACATCGTTACAACAATGTGTGTAGACATAAAATGTGCAATTTCAAATCTCTCTTTTCCTTTGGAACTTTCGTGAATGTAATGTTTACTGTTTATGTTACTTTTGTTTATCAGTTGAAGTCGGAAGTTTAGAACACACAGTTATATAGAACACACAGTTATATAGAACACACAGCTATAGAACACACAGTTATATAGAACACACAGTTATATAGAACACACAGTTATATAGAACACACAGTTATATAGAACACACAGTTATATAGAACACACAGCTATAGAACACACAGTTATATAGAACACACAGCTATATAGAACACACAGCTATATAGAACACACAGTTATATAGAACACACAGCTATAGAACACACAGTTATATAGAACACACAGCTACAGTTGAAGTTTACCTACACTTAGGTTGGAGTCATTAAAACTCGATTTTCAACAACTCCACACATTTCTTGTTAACAAACTATAGTTTTGGCAAGTCGGTTAGAACATCTACTTTGTGCATGACACAATACATTTTTACAACAATTGTTTACGGACAAATTATTTCACTTATAATTCACTGTATCACAATTCCGGTGGGTCAGAAGTTTAAATACACTAAGTTGACTGTGCCTTTAAACAGCTTGGGAAATTCCAGAAAATGATGCCCTGTCTTTTGAAGCTTCTGATAGGCTAATTGACATCATTTCAGCCAATTGTAGGTGTACCTGTGGATGTATTTCAAGGTCTACCTTCAAACTCAGTGCCTCTTTGCTTGACATCATTAGAAAATCAAAAGAAATCAGCCAAGACCTCAGAAAAAATGGTAGACCTCCACAAGTCTGGTTCATCCTTGGGAGCAATTTCCAAATGCCTGAAGGTACCACGTTCATCTGTACAAACAATAGTATGCAAGTTTAAACACCGTGGGACCACGCAGCTGTCATACCGCTCAGGAAGGTGAGGCATTCTGTCTCCTAGAGATGAACTCACATCCTATAAGTGCTACCAACTCAGACGTCAATCAGATGCTCTATCACTATATGCCACTGAGTACTGTTAACAAATATTAGGTTATTGAGCAAATATTACTTCATTTTATCTGTGTTCTGCTAGTCTAAAGTTATTGAGTGTTCACAAGTTATTATTTTAAAGTCAATCTAATATTTATTAAATCAGTTGTTCTTACTTGCCTTTAACATAATAAAGTAATAGTCAGACACGTTGATATTTGAGTAAGAAACACTTGATTTATCTCTGTTGTCCTGATATAGAATTATTACGTTTCTCCAAGTTATGAATACTGTGGGTAATTAAAAACGTTTATTTTTTTATTTTTTTAATTGATGATACTTCTACACAATGTTGTATGCACGTTTGAACAAAGACAAGTACATTTCTAAAAGAGTACTAAACAGCTTGTTGTGCTATGAGGTGCAATTGATCATGATGAACGGATATCAAACCATCAAACAAATGTATGTTTAATACGGATACAAGCTATTCCCACCATCAACCAGGTCATGTACAGTACTCATTTTGACAGAGGCAGTGTCCTGTACTGCTTACGGCATCCTGAACATGAACACTGTGCTCAACAATGCCTGCGAAGGTGGGTTCAAATTTCAAATCATCAAATACATAAAACAATGTTAAACTTTACAACACAACAACTGAAAATTACTGATCAGAACTACTTACACTTGACAAAAACATGTGTAATGAAGGTTAATCATTTCAGTAGAAGGGACCCTACATTTTTATGTTCACTACAACACATTTTAATGTTCAAGTAACTTCAATCGCAAGAGTACGTAAATCAATTTAGGGTCAAAATGTCATAAAACACAAAACAGTATTTAGAACTTAAAAAGATAACCATGTGGCTGGTGAAGTCACTATATGACATTAGGTATTGATCACTGACATACATTGAGTTGGGTGTTCTGGGAAAAGGGGTTTCCAAAACAACAACAAAAAATGGTAACAGCAGAATTAATGTATTTTTACAGTGTGTGTGTGTGTGTGTGTGTGTGTGTGTGTGTGTGTGTGTGTGTGGAGGAAGGCTCCAGTCAGTAAAAGGCACCATCCTCTCCAAAGTATTAATGGGAAAAGGGAGCACACTGCAGGACACACACACACACACACACACACACACACACACACACACACACACACACACACACCTGTATACTGTATTTAAATCCACAATGAAACTCCTGTGGGTTTCTGTGTGAATGTTTGTCTTACTGAACAAAATGAACCGTCCACTGGTTCCACTGTCCTGCTATCAGTTGTTCAATATACGCATGCACTACACTCAAGGACAGAGAGGGAAGGACAGAGAGAGGGAGAAAGGGAAGGAGAGAGAGAGGGAGGGAAGGAGAGAGAGAGGGAGGGAAGGAGAGAGAGAGGGAGGGAAGGAGAGAGAGAGGGAGGGAAGGAGAGAGAGATAGGGAGGGAAGGAGAGAGAGAGAGAGAGAGGGAAGGAAGGAGAGAGAGAGGGAGGGAAGGAAGGAGAGAGAGAGAGAGAGAGAGAGGGAATGAGAGAGAGAGAGAGGGAAGGAGAGAGTGAGAGGGAGGGAAGGAGAGAGAGGGGGAGGGAAGGAGAGAGAGAGGGAGGGAAGGAGAGAGAGAGAGGGAGAGAGAAGGAAGGAGAGAGAGAGAGGGAGGGAAGGAAAGAGAGAGGGAAGGAGAGAGCGAGAGGGAGGGAAGGAGAGAGAGAGGTAGAGAAGGAGAGAGAGAGGGAGGGAAGGAAAGAGAGAGAGAGAGGGAGAGAGAGGGAAGGAGAGAGAGAGAGAGGGAAGGAGAGAGAGAGAGGGAAGGAGAGAGAGAGGGAGGGAAGGAGAGAGAGGGAGGGAAGGAGAGAGAGAGGGAGGGAAGGAGAGAGAGAGGGAGAGAGAGAGGGAGGGAAGGAGAGAGAGGAGGGAAGGAGAGAGAGAGAGGGAGGGAAGGAGAGAGAGAGGGAAGGAGAGAGAGGGAAGGAAGGAGGGAAGGAGAGCGAGAGAGGGAAGGAAGGAGGAAAGGAGAGAGAGAAGGAGAGAGAGGGAGAAGGAGAGAGAGAGGGAAGGAGAGAGAGAGGGAGGGAAGGAGAGAGAGAGGGACAGAAGGAGAGAGAGAGGGAAGGAGAGAGAGAGGGAGGGAAGGAGAGAGAGAGGGACAGAAGGAGAGAGAGAGGGAAGGAGAGAGAGAGAGGGAGGGAAGGAGAGAGAGAGAAAGGGAAGGAGAAAGAGAGGGAGGGAAGGAGGGAGGGAAGGAGAGAGAGAGGGACAGAAGGAGAGAGAGGGAAGGAGAGAGAGAGAGAGAGGGAAGGAGAGAGAGAGGGAGGGAAGGAGAGAGAGAGAAAGGGAAGGAGAGAGAGAGGGAGGGAAGGAGAGAGAGAGAGGGAAGGAGAGAGAGAGGGAGGGAAGGAGAGAGAGAGGGAGGGAAGGAGAGAGAGAGAGGGAAGGAGAGAGAGAGAAGGAGGGAAGGAGAGAGAGAGTTGAGACACATTTTACCCCAATAATTACCATGGAAAATGCATGAGCAACAATCTATGAAAAATCCTCTGAAGTATCATCAACAGCAACTCCAACATTTCCTCAGCAAATTCTTGGGTAAATTTGGGGGGTTAGCTCAGCCTTGATATTGCAGATAGATTGTTGCTTCCATAAATATTATTTGCTGCATATTTTTCAATCCCCGATTTTTTTATATATATAAATATATATACATACATACAGTATTGACGGACAACAACACTTAGGCTTCTAATTCCAGTTTATACATATTATATACATTTTACGGACACAGTACGTTTTGCAATAGTTATCTTTTTTGGTATTAGTCCCACCCTTCAGCTCCATTCAACCCCTCCCATCTATCTCTTAACACCATCCATATTGGATTTCTATTTGCCATATATTTTCAACTGCGTTGTGATGTTTCACAAAAGTTCAGAACCTTTCTATTCTCATAGATTCTACAGATTTTAAATGAAAGATAAAATGTTTTGCTAAGAGTATACTATATTATTGATCGATTGACTATGACTTTTTAAATCACCCAGCAGTGCTATCTGCAGAGTTAGCTCCAGGTAAATGTTGCAATTCTTCATCCATTCCTGGACCTGCGACCAAAAACAAGCTACATAAGGGCAGTACCAAAACAAATGATCCAATGATGCTGTCTCTTCACAGCTAAATCTGCAGAGCTGGGATGGTTGTATACCCCATACATATACATATATACACATACACATACTCACACACATATATATATATATATACACATATACATATATATATATATATATATATACACATATATACACATAAATATATATTTAAAAACATTCTAATAATTTAAATGGAAAAACTAAGTTCTGAATCCAGCGTTGCTTTGTGCATCAGTTCATAAACCATGTATCATGGAATCGGTACATCGAAAATCTCTTCCAAGCTATTTTGCAATCTACATGGCACAGCTGTCCATTTGATGGTCCTTGAATGAAACTGGTATATTTTTTTATTCATCACAATTTTCTTTAGCCAATTTTGGTCTTTAATTCAGGGCTGACAGACAAGTTTCTTACGCTCTCCCCTTTCCACTTGCTACTTACATTTTTGTGGTAATGCTGCAATTAGTTGGTTATAATTTTGAGTAGAGCAGATATTTCCATATTTTTTCTTAGCTGCATGTGTGACATAACTCCACCAGTCCTATTCATGATATTAATTACAAAGATTACATATATATATATATATATGTTTTTGTATATATATTTTTTAATCAATTAGTATAATTGGGTTAAACCATAATATTTATTATAATATTTGTTCTGTCTTTTCTGGTATTTTGGACTGAAATTGCAATGAACTTTCTATGGCATGTTTTAAAAATAATGATATTTTGGAGATCCTTTCATTTTGAAATAACTGAAAGTGAGCGGTTGTATTCTGAATAAAGGGAAAAGAGCCCTTCTTGAACATCTACTAAGAAATTCTTACTAATCTACTAGAGAACCAGTTCAGATTTAAGTATCACTTTTGTATGACTGAAGCCTTTAGTGAGAGGTCTAATGCTTTAATATTTAATCATTTCTGCCCTCCGAATTCATATTCATTATATAAATAGGCCTGTTCTGGCTTGCCGTTCCCCCCCAAAAATAGTTTTTTGCTCATATCATTTAAAAAATAAGTCGTTAGGTATAGGCAAAACCATAAGCAAATAAGTTAACTGGGATATGACTAAAGAGTTCATCAGGATGATTTTTCCTCAAATAGACAGGTATTTACCTTTCCGTGGTAGCAAGATCTTATCTATTTTTTGCCAGCTTTCTATTAAAATGTATTGTAAGTGTGATAATTTCTTACTTTCTCGATGTGAATATTGAGTATGTCCACTTAACCGTCAGACCATTGTATTGGTAAACTACATGTAAAAGAAAAATGTAAAAGTAAAAAAAAAATGTGATCCAATATATAATATAGTACTGTACACGGCCTTCCCTGTGGCTTAGTTGGTAGATCATGGTGTTTGCAATGCCAGCATGGTGTGTGCAACGCCAGGGTTGTGGGTTCGATTCCCACAGGGGTCAGTACAATTTTTTTTTTTAAATAATAAAAAATAATGCATAAAATGAAATGTATAAAATGTATGTATTCACTACTGTAAGTCGCTCTGGATAAGAGCGTCTGCTAAATGACTAAAATGTAAAAATGTACACTTATCTAATTTGGTTGTAATCCAGAGGTAATACAAAGTATCTAGATCCTCTATGAGGCTGTGGAGGGATCCAAATTGTGGATTTAAAAAAAACATGAATCATCAGCGTACAATGACACCTTTGATTTTAAGCCCTGGATTTCTAACCCCTTAATATTATTGTTGGATCTGATTTTAACAGCAAACATTTCCATAGTAAATAGATATGCCGATAGTGGACAACCTTGTTTTACTCCTCTTGACAGTTCAATGCTTTCTGAGAAGTAGCCATTATTTACTATTTCACCTATGATTACTATACATAACTTTAACTCATTTTTTAAGAGATTCCCCAAAATTGAAATATTACAGGCATTTATATATAAATTCCAGTCGTACTTTATCAAAAGCCTTTGACCGTGTTTATCTTTCTCTAAAATAGATAAACAGATAACGATTTCTCCTTAGTGTGTGGGTTGCTCAGGTGGGTGAGGACTGCTACATCATGATAAGGCAATAAATAAATAAACCATATTTATAATTTATTTAAAATGTATATCCCGTATCTGCACAAAAATTGATAACTCTCTCTGTCCCAACTCCTGCTCGCAGACACACATGGGCTTTGGCATTTGCAACCATTTTACTTCTTCACTTACTTCACTTCAGACATTTCCAAACACAACCCCCCCCCCCTCATCACAATACACCTGCACATACCCACATACTATGCCTTCTATGTCCTCTGTTTGCTGTGTTTTTATCCCTACCATGTTCATACCTACCTCATTTCAGTACTTTTGTGTTCCAGTTCCTTATTAGTTATTTGAAGTTGTATTATTTCAATAATTCTAATTCTGTCTTTTATTTAGATAGCTGAATGCTAGTTATTTTACAACATTCCCTTTCTTGAATGGTAGTGTGTCATTTTTTTTAATGACAATCCATATTGGGAGTTCCATTACTCAACTCCTCTATGGAAACGTTATTATTTAGAATAGCCAGGAACAGTTGGTTATCAATGTACAGTTTATTAACTACTACATGTTTACGTCTTGTGGCAGACTAGAGGGGTTTGGTCAAGACATTTACACAGATCAGACACGGACAGAGTATGATTAGCTCGGTTTCAACGGTGTTTATTAAATAATAAATCAAAAGAAAAGGATAGGTCGCCCCCATGAGACCCTTTCCGGGATACCGTCTTCTGGGCTCCGGGTCTTGCTGGATCCTGTTGGGCACACAAACACAAACTCAAACTCCCTCTTCTTAGCTCAGGCACCGTCTCCAACTACACGGAAGTCACCTTACTTCCCCCAGTCCTCTCCTGTGTGCTGCCCTTCTGGCGGCTTTATGGGGCTTGTACAGCTGGTGACCAATCAGCCCTTGATTACTCACCAACTCCCCAATCAGCTCCAATAAGTCCTGGGCGGAGAGCCCGTCGAGACCTTGCACGTCCAGCAGATGGAGTCATCGCTGCGTGATGTGTACTCCATCTCTCACCAGGCCTCGACGAGTCTCCCCCTAGTGGCTGACCTGCTGTACGCCACAGTCTATTCACCTTGAAGAGTGGGTGCAGAACTTGCAAGCGAGTCTTTTGCCCAGGCTTTTAAGCATTATTTTATCTTTAAAGAATGCAAATTTGGCAACAATTAGGTGCTCGTATTGCTGTTCTCTCTGTCCGAAATGGTGTACATGTTCGAGTTTGATTTTGGCAACAGTATTGCCTGGGATCTGTAGCACTTTAAGAAAAATAAATAAGTCACTAATATTTTCAGGATCTTCACCCTCATTTTCTTGTATACCATAAAGTACCACATGGATCTAGTCTGTATTCCAAGTAAGGCTTCTCTCAGAAACATGTTCTACTTTTTAAGTTCACTAACATTTGTTTCAATAGTATTGACAGTGCCTTTTAGCCTGTTTGTTTCTTTCTCCATCGTGGCAGCTTTTTCGTCACTCATTTCGAGGCTCGCCTTTATCTGAAATACGCCCAATTTATGATGTATTGATTTTAGCAGGTCGGTTTCCACTCTTACCGTACCAGGTGGTGAAAAGCATAAATCATCAGTGTCTGTCAAGGAATCTCGTAGTTTCTCTTGGAGTTTGGTTCTCCATTTTTTCCTTGGTTCTCTGACATATTTTGACCTTGACTGCATTCGTGGTATTTATCAATACGCTTTTTAAATTATTATCCAGCTTGAATGTTATTGCCCACGAGTAAATGGATCTGTTTGGTGCTAATATTTAGTCAGTTTTATAGATAATGAATATTGCGATCTCTCATGAGGCATTCTGCACCGCCATCTTTTTCTCGCACTCTGTCTAACAAATTGTCTTCTTACCAAAATATCGTATGACAGACCACGTACAGCGCATTCTCTTTCCACATTTTGCTACGTTACCTTATTCTAAAATTGATCAAATTATTTTTGTCCTTCATCAATCTACACACAATACACTTTAATGACAATGTGAAAACAGATTTTTTTTATTCTTTGCAAATGTATTAAAAATAAAAACAGTAATGCCTGATTTACATAAGTATTCAGACCCTTTGCTAAGCGACTCGAAATTAAGCTCAGTTTTCATTAATCATCCTTGAGATGTTTCTACAACTTGATTGGAGTCCACCTGTGGTAAATTCAATTGATTAGACATGATTTGGAAATGCACACACCTATCTATGTAAGGTCCCACAGTTGACAGTGCATGTCAGACCAAAAACCAAGCCATGAGGTTGAAGGAATTGTCCGTAGAGCTCCGAGACAGGATTGTGTCGAGGTACAGATCTGGGAGGGGTAAAACAAATATCTGCAGCATTGAAGGTCCCCAAGAACACATTGGCCTCCATCATTCTGAAATGGAAGAAGGTTGGAACTAGAGCCTAGAGTCCAAAAGCTGGCCGTGAGCTGGCCACCTGGCCAAACTGAGTAATTGGGGGAGAAGGGCCTTGGTCAGGGAGGTGACCAAGAACCTGATGGTCACTCTGACAGAGCTCCAGATTTCCTCTGTGGACATGGGAGAACCTGTCAGAAGGACAACCATCTCTGCAGCACTCCTCCAATCAGGCCTTTATGGTAGAGTGGCCAGATGGAAGCCACTCCTCAGCAAACAGCACATGACAGCCTGCTTGGAGTTTCCAAAGGGCACCTAAAGGATTCCAGGACCACGAGAAACAAGATTTCATGGTCTGATGAAACCAAGATTGAATTCTTTGGCCTGAATGACAAGCATCCCATCTGGAGGAGATCTGGCACCATTCCTACAGTGAAGCATGGTGGTGGTGGCAGCATCATGCTGTGGAGATGGACTTGGGGACTAGTCAGGATTGAGGGAAAGATTAATGGAGCAAAGTACAGAGAGATCCTTGATGAAAATCTGCTCCATAGTGCTCTGGACCTTAGACTGGGGTAAATGTTCACCTTCCAAAAGGACGATGACCCTAAGCACACAGCCAAGACAATGCAGGAGTGGGTTCGGTACAAGTCTCTGAATGTCCTTGAGTGGCCCAGCCAGAGCCCGGACTTGAACCTGATCGAACATCTCTTCAGAGACCTGAAAATAGCTGTGCAACAATGCTCTCCATCCAACCTGACAGAGCTTGAGAGGAATGGGAGAAACTCCCCAAATGAAGGGGAGTCAAGTTTGTAGCATCATACCCAAGAAGAAGTGAGACTGTAATAGCTGCCAAAGGTGCTTCAACAAAGTACTGAGTTAAAGGTTCTGAGTACTTATTGAAATGTGATATTTACATTTTTTCTTTTAATATACATACATTTTTTCTTATTAAAACCTGTTTTTGCTTTGTCATTATGTATTGTGTGTAGATTGATGAGAAAAATAACAAGTTAACCTCTTACATCTACACGTTCCGCTAGCGGAACGTCTGCTCCAATATCCAATGATGGGCGGGGCGCGAAATACAAACTCCTCTAAAATCCGAAAACTTCCATTTTTCAAACATATGACTATTTTACAGCTATTTAAAGACAAGACTCTCCTTTATCTAACCACACTGTCCGATTTCAAAAAGGCTTTACAGCGAAAGCAAAACATTAGATTATGTCAGCAGAGTACCCAGCCAGAAATAATCAGACACCCATTTTTCAAGCTAGCGTATCATGTCACATAAACCCAAACCATAGCTAAATGCAGCACTAACCTTTTATGATCTTCATCAGATGACACACCTAGGACATTATGTTATACAATACATGCATGTCTGTTCAATCAAGTTCATATTTATATCAAAAACCAGCTTTTTACATTAGCATGTGACGTTCAGAACTAGCATTCCCACCGAACACTTCCGGTGATTTTACTAAATTACTCACGATAAACGTTCACAAAAAGCATAACAATTATTTTAAGAATTATAGATACAGAACTCCTCTATGCACTCGATATGTCCGATTTTAAAATAGCTTTTCGGATGAAGCACATTTTGCAATAATCTAAGTACATAGCCCAGCCATCACGGGCTAGCTATTTAGACACCCAACCAGTTTAGCCTTAACCAAAATCACATTTCCTATAAGAAAAACGTTCTTACCTTGCTTGTTCTTCATCAGAATGCAGTCCCAGGACTTCTACTTCAATAACAAATGTAGGTTTGGTCCCAAATAATCCATCGTTATGTTCCATCAAGACGTTTTGTTCGTGCGTTCTAGACACTATCCCAACGCTAAATCTCGGCCACGAGCATGACGCAGAATGTGAGAAAAAATTTCTAAATATTCCATTACCGTACTTCGAAGCATGTCAACCGCTGTTTAAAACCAATTTTTATGCAATTTATCTCGTAGAAAAGCGATAATATTCCGACCGGGAATCTGCCTGTCTGTATACTGAGGGAAAAACCGAAAGCCGGGGGCGGGGCGGGTCGCGAGCGTAAGGCTTAGTCCACTGAGTGACCACTTAGCTTTTGCTCTCCTTTGTTTCAGCCAGGGCTTTGAATTACGTCATTCCTGTTTTTCCCGGGCTCTGAGACTCCATTGGAGACGTGCGAAGTGTCACGTAACAGCAGAGATCCTTAGTTTTTGGGAGAGATGTCAAACAAAGAAAATAAAAGGTCTGACAGGGTACTTCCTGAACAGAAGCATCTCAGGTTTTTGCCTGCCATAGGAGTTCTGTTATACTCAGACACCATTCAAACAGTTTCAGAAACTGTGGAGTGTTTTCTCTCCAAAGCTAATAATTATATGCATATTCTAGTTTCTGGGCAGGACTAATAATCAGATTAAATCGGGTACGTTTTTTATCCAGCCGTGAAAATACTGCCCCCTAGCCATAAGAGGTTAATCAGTTTTGTTAGAGTTCTCACTGAATGGAACAGTGTCGTGTCTTTGGCTATGCCGGATTAAGTGATATGACATGCTATTCTATAAAATCCTTTCTCTATAATTAATATTACCTGATTGAGCTAATCATGTAAATGTAATTAACTAGAAAGTCGGGGCACCACGAAAGAGTGTTTATAGAGCTGTTATCTTCCGAATAAAGTCTGAAAGACCTAGTAATATTTTACATCAATAGCAGTCAATATTAATCGTCACCTTATTTCAGTCTCATCTGAACGTTGTAAATTCTTCTTCACGAACCCTGGCTAACAACTTGAATCAGCATTACAAATTGGGTTTAATTATTTATTTACTAAATACCTAACTAATCACACAGAATTACATATACACAGAATGCTAATTATGTCATACAGAAAACATCCCTGGTGGATGGAACCTGTATGACGACTGGTTACACAAAGAGAGGGGGTTGGGCTTGAATGAAAGAGCGGGAAGACTGAGGAACAAAGGGAGAAGCTAAGCTTTCGTAAATACAGTATCTTATGCATTCTAAATTACCACCCATTTGGAAAAGGAAAATGCAATAAATATTTACTCTGAGCTGCGCTTCGGTAGGTAGGTCGTAAATGCTGGCCGTGTTAGCCAACAGAGATCTTCCTGTCCTCGGAAGAATGTCTCTGGTGATAAATTGGATACGTTGTAGTATCGTCGTTGTGTGTTAGACTGGATACGTCGTCCATCCTTTCCTAGCCCACGTTTACAGCTGCTGTTGCTAACTCAACGGCTAGGAGGTTTTACTTCTTCAGTGAATAAGAGTTCAAAGTTCATACCATTCACAACTAAAGCTCACGCTGAGGTTGGCTTAGTTCTGTAGTTGACATGTTAGTCCCTTTTAACGTATGGACCGTCGTCCAATCGTCCTCGGAACAGGAGGTTACATTTTCATCAAGGGCTTATATAGTGGAGGGAGAGAAGGGTGTGTTTCATAGTTTATAACCCATGTCTCTTCACAGGGGCGGGCCACTGATTGAGCAGGGCTCTAACCTTATGAAAACCCAATTCTCTCATTTGGAAGCTAAAATTACATTTAATCTTATCACAAATAGTTTCATATTCAAACATTTAATTTGCATAACACTTCCATGTGAATCTGATAACTAGAATGTGTAGACTTTCCCAGATACAGTTTATGTCGTCCTGTCATCAGTCATAATGTCTCAGATGACCACCGAACAGACATCATATTCATTAAGTACCAACGCATATTTTTAACTGGTTCTATTACCGAAATATGGTTCCTTTCCCCCCACTTGTTTGATGTTCCCAGACTCTCTATGTTTAACAAAGGCTATTCAAGAGTCCTTCAGAAGAGTCAGAGAGAGAGGGAAGGGAGAAAGGTATTTATGGGGGGTCATAAACCTTACCCACAGGCCAACGTCATGACAACAGTGAGGGCAGAAAGCGAGAGTGATGGAAGGAGGTAGGGGTTAGAGGGTGAGGCGAGTCTGTTTATATTTCTCCCAGTGAGGAATAGAACGGCTTCACCTCTGTTAAATCTGCCCTCATTCTTTACAGTTCTCCCAGTGAGGAATAGAACGGCTTCACCTCTGTTAAATCTGCCCTCATTCTTTACAGTTCTCCCAGTGAGGAATAGAACGGCTTCACCTCTGTTAAATCTGCCCTCATTCTTTACAGTTCTCCCAGTGAGGAATAGAACGGCTTCACCTCTGTTAAATCTGCCCTCATTCTTTACAGTTCTCCCAGTGAGGAATAGAACGGCTTCACCTCTGTTACATCTGCCCTCATTCTTTATTCTAGAACCTTGCTCATCTCTCTTCCTCTCTTCGCTTCCCTCCCCTCATTTTCCTCTCATCCAACTTCCCCATTCCTCATCTTCCTTCTCTCCTTCCTTACATACAGACACATTTATTTCCATTTCACAATGACTTGTATTGCCTCTTTTCATCTCTTGGGGGGGGGGGGGGGGGTGATATGTTCATGTCTGTGTTCTGACCGGGTTTGTATTTCTCTGTGAGACACTGAGTGAGATGAGATCTCTGTGATCAACACGTCTCCCTCCTCCTCTGTGATATGCTCTTGGCTAAGGGAGTGACTGATCTCTTTCATGCTTGGTGTCGGTGAAACACACCAGTTAAACGAAGGGAAAGGAGATGAGAGATATTTATTGGAGTTGCTACTAGCTTTATTCTACAGTCTGATGTCCGTCTCGTATTCAGGCTTCTTCAGGCTAAATTCACAGTGAAATGGGTCATTATATGTCAATGACTTACAGAAAGCAGGAGCGGTGGAGCCAGAGTAGACATGACACTGTAAAAAGTACGATATGAAAACCCAAACCCAAACCCAGATGATGTGCTGTCCAGCCATAGTAGACGATGACCCTATGGCACGGTGTGGCATTTCATTTCCATAGCAACCATCCACTAGGGCTAGACACTGGTTTTAGAATTTCTGTTGTTCTGTTTTTCACCCTTAACGAGTCCTTAATTAAAGAGTCCTAAATTAAAGAGTCCTTAATTAGAATCCTTAATTAGAATCCTTAATTAGAATCCTTAATTAAAGAGTCCTTAATTAAAGAGTCCTTAATTAGAATCCTTAATTAGAATCCTTAATTAAAGAGTCCTTAATGAAAGAGTCCTTAATTAGAGTCCTAAAATAAAGAGTCCTTAATTTAAGAGTCCTTCATTTAAGAGTCCTAAATTAAAGAGTCCTTAATTAGAGTCCTTAATTAAAGAGTCCTTAATTAAAGAGTCCTTAAAGGATAACTTCACCCAAAAACTATCTTTTGATATTTCATTCATGAGTCCATTTTTTTTACATAGTCCCAAAATGTTTTTCTTGACAGAAATCAAGATTTCAAGATATGTAACTTTTTAAAATATATAAATCATCTCCGTGTGAGGCTGCGTTTTGCAAAATACATCATACGGGGATGATACACACACACACACACACACACACACACACACACACACAGAGAGAGAGACAAAGACACACTCTCACACACAAACCTCCATCTTCATGTCTTTATGTGTGCTCCGACACAACAGCACCAATGCAAAAACAAACAGCGTGTGAGTGTGTAGACTGAGTGTGTAGACTGAGTGTGTTCTTTCTGGAGTAGGGTGGCTGGGCTGTGCATTTAGGAAACCACAGTAAGAGGTCTGTGTGTGTGTGTTTGTTGTCTCCATGCTAACTCATTTCACAGGGGGGTGAGTGTCTGAGGGTTTAAACATGTTTTTCCTTTCAATTAAGACCTAGACAACCAGGTGAGGAGAGTTCCTTACTGAGACCTAGACAACCAGGTGAGGAGAGTTCCTTACTGAGACCTAGACAACCAGGCGATGGGAGTTCCTTACTGAGACCTAGACAACCAGGTGAGGGGAGTTCCTTACTGAGACCTAGACAACCAGGTGAGGGGAGTTCCTTACTGAGACCTAGACAACCAGGTGAGGAGAGTTCCTTACTGAGACCTAGACAACCAGGTGAGGAGAGTTCCTTACTGAGACCTAGACAACCAGGTGAGGAGAGTTCCTTACTGAGACCTAGACAACCAGGTGAGGAGAGTTCCTTACTGAGACCTAGACAACCAGGTGAGGGGAGTTCCTTACTGAGACCTAGACAACCAGGTGAGGAGAGTTCCTTACTGAGACCTAGACAACCAGGTGAGGAGAGTTCCTTACTGAGACCTAGACAACCAGGTGAGGGGAGTTCCTTACTGAGACCTAGACAACCAGGTGAGGAGAGTTCCTTACTGAGACCTAGACAACCAGGTGAGGGGAGTTCCTTACTGAGACCTAGACAACCAGGTGAGGAGAGTTCCTTACTGAGACCTAGACAACCAGGTGAGGGGAGTTCCTTACTGAGACCTAGACAACCAGGTGAGGAGAGTTCCTTACTGAGACCTAGACAACCAGGTGAGGAGAGTTCCTTACTGAGACCTAGACAACCAGGTGAGGGGAGTTCCTTACTGAGACCTAGACAACCAGGTGAGGAGAGTTCCTTACTGAGACCTAGACAACCAGGTGAGGGGAGTTCCTTACTGAGACCTAGACAACCAGGTGAGGAGAGTTCCTTACTGAGACCTAGACAACCAGGCGATGGGAGTTCCTTACTGAGACCTAGACAACCAGGTGAGGGGAGTTCCTTACTGAGACCTAGACAACCAGGCGAGGGGAGTTCCTTACTGAGACCTAGACAACCAGGTGAGGAGAGTTCCTTACTGAGACCTAGACAACCAGGGGAGGAGAGTTCCTTACTGAGACCTAGACAACCAGGTGAGGAGAGTTCCTTACTGAGACCTAGACAACCAGGTGAGGAGAGTTCCTTACTGAGACCTAGACAACCAGGCGAGGGGAGTTCCTTACTGAGACCTAGACAACCAGGTGAGGGGAGTTCCTTACTGAGACCTAGACAACCAGGTGAGGGGAGTTCCTTACTGAGACCTAGACAACCAGGTGAGGAGAGTTCCTTACTGAGACCTAGACAACCAGGGGAGGAGAGTTCCTTACTGAGACCTAGACAACCAGGTGAGGAGAGTTCCTTACTGAGACCTAGACAACCAGGTGAGGAGAGTTCCTTACTGAGACCTAGACAACCAGGCGAGGGGAGTTCCTTACTAATTAGTTACCTTAATTCATAAATTAAGGACAAGGGAGGAGCAAAAACCAGCAGACACTCGGCCCTTGGTGGAATGAGATTGATTTAGTTGAATCACATCAGCGTTTGTGTACGTGCATTCAGGTGTGTGTGTGTATTCAGATGTGTGTGTGTGTGTGTGTGTGTGTGTGCATTCAGGCGTGTGTGTGTGTGTGTGTGTGTGTGTGTGTGTGTGTGTGTGTGTGTGTGTGTCTGTGTGTGTGTGTGTGTGTGTGTGCATTCAGGTGTGTGTGTGGATTCAGGCGTGTGTGTGTCTGTGTGTGCGCGTGCGTGCGTGCGTGATGTCAGCGGTTGAATTGAGAACTAAAGGACCAATGTGGACCTAGGACGACCTACACTATGCCCTTGGTATTTATACTTCAGAACCAGTTGACGTTGCCAGGGGTGTGTGTGTGGGGAGCAGTGTGTAGTAGACATGGAGAGGAGAGGAGAGGAGAGGAGAGGAGAGGAGAGGAGAGGAGAGGAGAGGAGAGGAGAGGAGAGGAGGTGGAAAGGAGGTGGAAAGGAGAGGGGGTGGAGAGGAGAGGAGGTGGAGAGGAGAGGAGAGGAGGTGGAGAGGAGAGGAGAGGAGTGAGAGGAGGTGGAGAGGAGGTGGAGAGGAGAGGAGAGGAGGTGGAGAGGAGGAGGTGGGAGAGGAGAGGAGAGGAAAGGAAAGGAGGTGGAGAGGAGAGGAGAGGAGAGGTGGAGAGGAGAAGAGATGGAGAGGAGAAGAGGTGGAGAGGAGAGGAGAAGGAGAGGAGAGGAGAAGGGGAG
>NW_021822943.1:12500-81793 GCF_901001165.1 Salmo trutta | reverse complement strand
ATGGTCTGGGGGTGCTTTGCTGGTGACACTGTCTGTTATTTATTTAGAATTCAAGGCACACTTAACCAGCATGGCTACCACAGCATTCTGAAGCGATATGCCATCCCATCTGGTTTGAACTTAGTGTGACTTTCATTTGTTTTTCAACAGAACAATGACCCAACACACCTACAGACTGTGAAAGGGCTATTTTACCAAGAAGGAGAGTGATGGAGTGCTGCATCAGATGACCTGGCCTCAACAATCACCCAACCTAAACCCAATTGAGATTGTTTGGGAAGAGTTGGACCACAGAGTGAAGGAAAAGCAGCCAACAAGTGCTCAGCATATGTGGGAACTCCTTCAAGACTATTGGATAAGCATTCCTCATGAAGCTGGTTGAGAGAATGCCAAGTGTGTGCAAAGCTGTTATCAAGGCAAAGGGTGGATACTTTGAAAAATCTAAAATGTTAAATATATTGTGATTTTGTTTAACACTTTTTTGGTTACTACATAATTCCTTGTGTTGTTTCATAGTTCTGATTTCTTCACTATTATTCTACAATGTAGAAAATAGTAAAAATAAAAGAAAAACCCTTGAATGAGAAGTTGTGTCCAAACTTCCAACTTCAACTGTACATACATACATACTACATACATACATACATACATACATACATACATACATACATACATACATACATACATACATACATACATACATACATACATACATACATACATATATATATATACACACACACACTCAGCAAAAAAGAAACGTCCCTTTTTCAGGACCCTGTCTTTCAAAGATAATTCGTAAAAATCCAAATATCTTCACAGATCTTCATTGTAAGGGGTTTAAACACTGTTTCCCATGCTTGTTCCATGAACCATAAACAATTAATGAACATGCACCTGTGGAACGGTCGTTAAAACACTGACAGCTTACAGACGGGAGGCAATTAAGGTCACAGTTATGAAAACTTAGGACACTAAAGAGGCCTTTCTACTGACTCTGAAAAACACTAGAAGAAAGATGCCCAGGGTCCCTGCTCGTCTGTGTGAACGTGCCTTAGGCATGCTGCAAGGAGGCATGGGGACTGGATATGTGGCCAGGGCAACAAATTGCAATGTCAGTACTGTGAGCGCCTAAGACAGCGCTACAGGGAGACAGGACAGACAGCTGATTGTCCTCGCATTGGCAGACCACGTGTAACAACACCTGCACTGGATCGGTACATCCAAACATCACACCTGTGGGAAAGGTTACAGGATGGCAACAACAACTGCCCGAGTTACACCAGGAACGCACAATCCCTCCATCAGTGCTCAGACTGTCCGCAATAGGCTGAGAGAGGCTGGACTGAGGGCTTGTAGGCCTGTTGTAAGGCATGTCCTCACCAGACATCACCGGCAACAACGTCGCCTATGGGTACAAACCCACCGTCGCTGGACCAGACAGGACTGTCAAAAAGTGCTCTTCACTGACGAGTCGATATTATGTCTCACCGGAGGTGATGGTCGGATTTGCGTTTATCGTTGAAGGAATGAGCGTTACACCGAGGCCTGTAATCTGGAGCGGGATCGTTTTGGAGGTTGAGGGTCCGTCATGGTCTGGGGCGGTGTGTCACAGCATCATCGGACTGAGCTTGTTGTCATTGCAGGCAATCTCAACGCTGTGCGTTACAGGGAAGACATCCTCCTCCCTCATGTGATACCATTCCTGCAGGCTTATCCTGACATGACCCTCCATCATGACAATGCCACCAGCCATACTGCTCGTTCTGTGCATGATTTTCTGCAAGACAGGAATGTCAGTGTTCTGCCATGGCCAGCGAAGAGCCCGGATCTCAATCCCATTGAGCACGTCTGGGACCTGTTGGATCGGAGGGTGAGGGCTAGGGCCATTCCCCCCAGAAATGTCTGAGAACTTGCAGGTGCCTTGGTGGAAGAGTGGGGTAAGATCTCACAGCGAGAACTGGCAAATCTGGTGCAGTCCATGAGGAGGAGATGCATTGCAGTACTTAATGCAGCTGGTGGCCACACCAGATACTGACTGTTACTTTTGATTTTGACCCCCCCTTTATTCAGGGACACATTATTCAATTTCTGTTAGTCACATGTCTGTGGAACTTGTTCAGTTTATGTCTCAGTTGTTGAATCTGTTATGTTCATACAAATATTTATACATGTTAAGTTTGCTGAAAATAAACGCAGTTGACAGTGAGAGGATGTTTCTTTTTTTGCTGAATTTATATATGAATATATATATTTTAACAAGCAGACAACTAACGTGGATGACTGAATGCCCAGAAAGTTTCCATTAACCTCCACCGGCCAGCGGGCAGTCCTGTATGTCGAGCCCTGCGACATAATATAATTATATAAACCTATGTAACTGGAGTGATTTGGTAAAATGTAACTAAGTAAACAGTAAGTTGCAGTTCTTGACACACTCAAACAAGTGCGCCTGGCACCTACTGCCATACCCTGTTCAAGGTCACTTAAAAATGTTATCTTACACTTTCACCCTCTGAATGGCACACATACACAATCCATGTTTCAATTGTCTCAAGGCTTAAAAATCCTTCTTTAACCTGTCTCCTCCCCTACACTGATTGAAGTGGATTTAACAGGTGACATCAATAAGGGATCATATCTTTCACCTGGATTCACCTTATCAGTCTAAATCACGGAAAGAGCAGGTGTTCCTAATGTTTTGTTCACTCAGTGTATAATACGTCAAGACACAACTATGGAAACAAAATTCTATTAGCTTTCCAAAAATTCCCTGATTTTTCAGAAATCCTGATTGGATTCCCGAAATCAGAAGGGAATAATCAGCAGGAAATCTTCGTAAAGTTAACAGAACGCTAGACACAACATTGAGCACCTTCATGTTGACCCAGTGGCTTCCATCGACAGGAAAGACCAGGACTTTTCCTCCATGGCAGGACGGTGCAGGAAGGAGAAGGAGAAATGACACCAGACTTAAAAACGAGAGGTTTCCCCAGGGAGAGCTGGAATGCATTGTGTCTAAACTGAAAGGAAAAAGAGAACAAAAGTCACTTGTTTTCAACTAGTCACCTCACGTAAAATACTTCATTGACCTGAAAGCCTATCAAGTCTTGCACTCTTCCAACATATAGTTAAATAACAGCTAATTAAGATTCACCATTATGTTATCTACCTGTGCCAATAAGTTAGTGTTTTGTCTGCACGGCTTAATAACACTATTACATAACAACAAACTACTTGAGTGTAGGTGAATAAGAACATGCATTAAGAGTTGTCTTACCGGTGCTATAGAGTCCACACAGCACTAACAACGCTCTGCAGGGGACTGCAAACGGTTACATATCGGCTGTTCAATACTTTGAACTTTTGAAGGTTCATACTCCTCATGATAGTACAGAAGTCCTGCTATAGCCCAAGTAGATGATTTACAAACAGATAGTGGTGCCTCACAAATTGCATTAGTTTTGTCCAGGGTCCTCAGGGCTCTGGTCAACATAGTAGACTATTGTAGGGATTAGGATGCCATTTGGGATTCAACCACTACTTAGGCAATAACACTAGTGAGTTCAGGTAAAACACACCTGTCACATAACTAACCTCTCACCCAATTTAAATGCCTACTTATCGTTGATACAATCATTACCATATACGATTGTGGACCTCTCTAGTCTGACTCCAGGTAGTAGTTATGTATACTGCCTTCAGGAAGTATTCACTTGAATTTTTAAAACATTTTGTTGCGTTACAGTCTGATTTTAACATGGATTAAATTGATATGCTTGTGTCTGGTTTACACACAATACCCCATAATGTCAAAGTGGAATTCTGTTTTTCAGATTTTTTTTCTCTCCAAATGAATAAAAAATGAAAAGCTGAGCTTGGGTCAAAAAGTATTCAACCCCTTTGTTATGTCAAGCCTAAACAAGTTCAGGAGTAAAAATGTGTTAAACAAATCACATAATAAGATGCATGGAGAATAATAATGGTTAACATGATTTTTTTTATGACTACCTCATCTCTGTATCCAGGGGTGCAACTTTAGTTTTAGACGTAAGGGGGACATAATTATAATTTTGTAGTATTGATATATTGTGCTATTATGTGTTTTTTCCCCCACGTTATTTGTAACTTATTTTGTACAAAATGTTTCCGCCACCGTATCTTACGGCAAAAAAGAGCTTCTGGATATCACAGCGATCACTCACCTCGGGTTAGACAAAGAGTTTTTCTACAACAACAAGCAAGACTCACACGATATTCTCCAAACACCCGGCAGGGCCGACATCCCAGTTATTCGCAAGAGGAAGCGACGCAGGTACAGAGGACGAAGAGCCGGATGCCTCGTCAGGTTCCGCAGAAGGCGAGTAGGAAAGCTGCCGTGACAATATTACTCGCCAACGTGCAATCATTGGATAATAAATTAGACAAGGTACAATCACGAATATCCTACCAACGGAACATAAAAAACTGTAATATCCTTGTTTCATGGAATCGTGGCTGAATGACGACATGAATATTCAGCTAGCGGGATATACGCTGCACCGGCAAGATAGCACAGCAAGACGAAGGGGGGCGGTCTGTGCATATTTGTAAACAACAGCTGGTGCACGAAATCTAAGGAAGTCTCTAGATTTTGCTCACCTGAAGTAGAGTATATTGTGATAAATTGCAGGCCACGCTACTTTGCTTGAGAGTTTTCAGCTATACATTTCGTTGCTATTTATTTACCACCACAAACAGATGCTGGCACTAAGACCGCACTCAGTCAGCTGTACAAGGAAATAAGCAAACAGGAAACCACTCAACCAGAGGCGGTGCTCCTAGTGGCCGGAGACTTTAATGCAGGGAAACTTAAATCAGTTCTACCAAATCTCTATCAGCATGTTAAATGTGCAACCAGAGGGGAAAAAATTCTAGATCACCTGTACTCCACACACAGAGACGCGTACAAAGCTCTCCCTTGCCCTCCGTTTGGTAAATCCAACCACAACTCTATCCTCCTGATTCCTGCTTACAAGCAAAAATTAAAGCAGGAAGCACCAGTGACTCGGTCCATAAAAAGTGGTCAGATGAAGCAGATGCTAAACTACAGGACTGTTTTTCATCACAGATTGGAACATGTTCCAGGATTCTTCCGATGGCATTGAGGAGTACACCACATCAGTCACTTGCTTTATCAATAAGTACATCGAGGACTTTGTCCCCACAGTGACTGTAGGCAACATTCGCACTGAGCTAAAGGGTAGAGCTGCCGCTTTCAAGGTGCGGCACTCTAACCTGGAAGCTTACAAGAAATTCCGCTATGCCCTGCGACTAACCATCAAACAGGCAAAGCGTCAATACATGGCTAAGATTGAATCACACTACACCGGCTCCGATGCTCGTCGGATGTGGCAGGGCTTGCAAACTATTACAGACTACAAAGGGAAGCACAGCCGCGAGCTGCCCAGTGACACGTGCCTACCAGACGAGCTAAATCACTTCCATGCTCGCTTCGAGGCAAGCAACACTGAGGCATGCATGAGAGCATCAGCTGTTCCGGACGACTGTGTGATCACCCTCTCCGTAGCCGACGTGAGTAAGACCTTTAAACAGCTCAACATACACAAGGCTGCGGGGCCAAATGGATAACCAGGACGTGTGCTCCGGGAATGTGCTGACCAACTGGCAGGTGTCTTCACTGACATTTTCAACATGTCCCTGATTGAGTCTGTAATACCAACATGTTTCAAGCAGACCACCATAGTCCCTGTGCCCAAGAAGACAAAGGCAACCTGCCTAAATGACTACAGACCCGTAGCACTCATGTCCGTAGGCATGAAGTGCTTTGAAAGGCTGATAATGGCTCACATCAACACCATTATCCAAGAAACCCTAGACCCAATCCAATTTGCATAGCGCCCAAACAGATTTACAGATGATGCGATCTCTATTGCACTCCACACTGCCCTTTCCAACCTGGACAAAAGGAACACCTATGTGAGAATGCTATTCATTGACTACAGCTCAGCGTTCAACACCATAGTATCCTCAAAGCTCATCACTAAGCTAAGGACCCTGGGACTAAACACCTCCCTCTGCAACTGGATCCTGGACTTCCTGACGGGCCGCCCCCAGGTGGTGAGGGTAGGTAGCAACACATCTGCCATGTTGGTCCTCAACACTGGAGCTCCCCAGGGGTGCATGCTCAGTCCCCTCCTATACTCCCTGTTCACCCATGACTGCATGGCCAGGCACGACTCCAACACCATCATTAAGTTTGCAGACGACACAACAGTGGTAGGCCTGATCACCGACAACGACGAGACAGCCTATAGGGAGGAGGTCAGAGACCTGGCCAGGTGGTGCCAGAATAACAACCTATCCCTCAACGTAACCAAGACTAAGGAGATGATTGTGGACTACAGAAAAAGGAGGACCGAGCACGCCCCCATTCTCATCGACGGCACTGTAGTGGAGCAGGTTGAGAGCTTCAAGTTCCTTGGTGTCCACATCAACAACAAACTAGAATGGTCCAAACACACCAAGATAGTCGTGAAGAGGGCATGACAAAGCCTATTCCCCCTCAGGAAACTAAAAAGATTTGGCATGGGTCCTGAGATCCTCAAAAGGTTCTACAGCTGCAACATCGAGAGCATCCTGACCGGTTGCATCACTGCCTGGTACGGCAATTGCTCGGCCTCCAACCGCAAGGCACTGCAGAGGATAGTGCGTACAGCCCAGTACATCACTGGGGCAAAGCTGCCTGGCATCCTGGACCTCTACACCAGGAGGTGTCAGAGGAAGCCCCTAAAAATTGTCAAAGACCCCAGCCACCCTAGTCATAGACTGTTCTCTCTGCTACCGCACGGCAAGCGGTACCGGAGTGCCAAGTCTAGGACAAAAAGGCTTCTCAACAGTTTTTACCCCCAAGCCATAAGACTCCTGAACAGGTAACCAAATGGTTACCTGGACTATTTGTATTGTGTGCCCCCCCCCAACCCCTCTTTTACGCTGCTGCTACTCTCTGTTTGTCTTATATGCATAGTCACTTTAACTATACATTAATGTACAGTCGTGGCCAAAAGTTTTGAGAAGGACACAAATATGAATTTTCACAAAGTCTGCTGCCTCAGTTTGTATGATGGCAATTTGCATATACTCCAGAATGTTATGAAGAGTGATCAGATTGTCACGTCCTGACCAGCAGAGGGCGTATTGCTTAGTCTTGGTCAGGATGTGGCAGGTGGTTTGTGTTTGTTAAATGTTGTGTTGGTGATTGGGACTTCCAATTGAAGGCAGGTGTGTATAGTTGCCTTTGATTGGAAGTCCTATATAGGTGTTTGTGTTTTTCTTTGGGGTTGTGGGGAATTGATTTTGCACTGCATTTTGTATAGCCTGCAAGACTGTCCATGTCGTGAGTACTGTCTAGTGTTTTTTTTCAAGTGGATGCCTTACATGTTTTGTCAGTAATAAACATGAGTGTCCACAATCCCGCTGCGCCTTGGTCCTTCTCTCTCCCATACGACATATTCGCCGAAGAGCATGACATTTTCTGTGACAGAATTCCCCACCAAACCAGGACCAAGCAGCGGAAGAAGTCTGGCGAGGACTGGGGAACACGACGGGTAAGGGAGACCGAGAGGCACCCCCAAGATTTTTTTAGGGGGGACACAAGGGCTGTTTGACGGGGCAAGACTGGAGTGCCAGTCACCAGTTACCAGAGCTGCCCGCCAGTCAACAGTCACCAGAGCTGTCCGCCAGTCAACAGTCGCCAGAGCTGCCCGCCAGTCGTAAGTCGCCAGAGCTGCCCGCCAGTCGTAAGTCGCCAGAGCTGCCCGCCAGTCGTAAGTCGCCAGAGCTGCTCGCCAGTCGTAAGTCGCTAGAGCCGCCCGCCAGTCGTACGTCTCCAGAGCCGCCCGCCAGTCAGGAGTCGCCAGAGCCGCCCGCCAGTCAGGAGTCGCCAGAGCCGCCCGCCAGTCAGGAGCCGCCAGAGCCGCCCGCCAGTCAGGAGCCGCCAGAGCCGCCCGCCAGTCAGGAGCCGCCAGAGCCGCCCGCCAGTCAGAAGCCGCCAGAGCGGCCCGACTGCCCGGAACTGCAAGAGTGGCCCGACTGCCCGGAACTGCCAGAGTGGCCCGACTGCCCGGAACTGCCAGAGTGGCCCGACTGCCCGGAACTGCCAGAGTGGCCCGACTGCCCGGAACTGCCAGAGTGGCCCGACTGCCCGGAACTGCCAGAGTGGCCCGACTGCCCGGAACTGCCAGAGTGGCCCGACTGCCCGGGGCTGCCAGAGTGCCCTGCCTGTCAGGAGCTGCCAGAGTGGCCCTCCGGTCCTCCGGCCCAGCCCGAGGGGCCCTACTGTCCTCCGGCCCAGCCCGAGGGGCCCTCCTGTCCTCCGGCCCAGCCCGAGGGGCCCTCCTGTCCTCCGGCCCAGCCCGAGGGGCCCTCCTGTCCTCCGGCCCAGCCCGAGGGGCCCTCCTGTCCTCCGGCCCAGCCCGAGGGGCCCTCCGGTCCTCCGGCCCAGCCCGAGTGGTCCTCCGGTCCTCCGGCCCAGCCCGAGTGGTCCGTCAGCCAGGGTCAGCCCGAGTGGCACGTCTGCCCGGCGCAGCTAGCGGTGCCACCGAAGTGGGCGACGCCAAAGTTGGAACGAAGTCCACGTCCTGCACCTGAGCCACCTCCAGGATAGGTGGGTTGGGGAGGGAGGGTGTAGCACAGTGCCGTCGGTGACGGCAGCCACCCTCCCTTCCCTCCCTTATTGTTTAGGGGTTATTGTTTGTTGGTTTTGTTGGGCTATTGGGGATTTTCTTGTGTTTTTATTCTTTTTAGGTGCATCCCGGGGTCTGCACCATGAGGGGGGGGGGTACTGTCATGTCCTGACCAGCAGAGGGCGTATTGCTTAGTCTTGGTCAGGATGTGGCAGGTGGTTTGTGTTTGTTAAATGTTGTGTTGGTGATTGGGACTTCCAATTGAAGGCAGGTGTGTATAGTTGCCTTTGATTGGAAGTCCTATATAGGTGTGTGTTTTTCTTTGGGGTTGTGGGGAATTGATTTTGCACTGCGTTTTGTATAGCCTGCAAGACTGTCCATGTCGTGAGTACTGTCTAGTGTTTTTTTTCAAGTGGATGCCTTACATGTTTTGTCAGTAATAAACATGAGTGTCCACAATCCCGCTGCGCCTTGGTCCTTCTCTCTCCCATACGACATATTCGCCGAAGAGTACGACATTTTCTGTGACACAGATTAATTAATTGCAAAGTCCCTCTTTGAAATGTAAATGAACTGAATCCCCCAAAAACATTTCCACTGCATTTCATCCCTGCCACAAAAGACCAGCTGACATCATGTCAGTGATTCTCTCGTTAACACAGGTGTGAGTGTTGATGAGGACAAGGCTGGAGATCACTCTGTCATGCTGATTGAGTTTGAATAACAGACTGGAAGCTTCAAAAGGAGGGTGGCGCTTGGAATCATTGTTCTTCCTCTGTCAAGCATTGTTACCTGCAAGGAAACATGTGCCGTCATCATTGCTTTGCACAAAAAGGGCTTCACAGGCAAGGATATTGCTGCCACTAAGACTGCACCTAAATCAACAATTTATCGGATCATCAAGAACTTCAAAGAGAGCGGTTCAATTGTTGTGAAGAAGGCTTCAGGGCGCCCAAGAAAGTCCAGCAAGCGCCAGGACCGTCTCCTAAAGTTGATTCAGCTGGAGGATCGGGGCACCACCAGTAAAGGGCTTGCTCAGGAATGGCAGCAGGCAGGTGTGAGTGTATCTGCACGCACAGTGAGGCAAAGACTTTTGGAGGATGGCCGTGTGTCAAGAAGGGCAGCAAAGAAGCCACTTCTCTCCAGCAAAAACATCAGGGACAGACTGATATTCTGCAAAAGGTACAGGGATTGGACTGCTGAGGACTGGGGTAAAGTATTTATCTCTGATGAATCCCCTTTCTGATTGTTTGGGGCATCTGGAAAAAAACGTATCTGGAGAAGACAAGGTGAGCGCTACCATCAGTCCTGTGTCATGCTGCCAACAGTAAAGCATCCTGAGACCGTTCATGTGTGGGGTTGCTTATCAGCCAAGGGAGTGGGCTCATTCACAATTTTGCCTAAGAACACAGCCATGAATAAAGAATGGTACCAACACATCCTCAGAGAGCAACTTCTCCCAACCATCCAGGAACAGTTTGGTGACGAACAATGCCTTTTCCAGCGTGATGGAGCACCTTGCCATTAGGCAAAAGTGATAACTAAGTTTCTCGGGGAACAAAACATCGATATTTTGGGTCCATTGCCAGGAAATTCCCCAGACCTTAATCCCATTGAGAACTTAAGGTCAATCCTCAAGAGGCAGGTGGACAAACAAAAACCCACAAATTCTGACAAACTCCAAGCATTGATTATGCAAGAATGGGCTGCTATCAGTCAGGATGTGGCCCAGAAGTTAATTGACAGCATGCCAGGGCGGATTGCAGAGGTCTTGAAAAAGAAGGTTCAACACTGCAAATATTGAGTCTTTGCATCAACTTCATGAAATTGTCTATAAAAGCCTTTGACACTTATGAAATGCTTGTAATTATACTTCAGTATTCCATAGTAACATCTGACAAACATATCTAAATACACTGAAGCAGCAAACTTTGTGGAAATTAATATTTGTGTCATTCTCAAAACTTTTAGCCACGACTGTACATACTACCTCAATTGGCCCAACCAACCAGTGCTCCCGCACATTGGCTAACCGGGCTATCTGCATTGTGTCCCACCACCTGCCAACCCCTCTTTTATGCTACTGCTACTCTCTGTTTATCATATATGCATAGTCACTTTAACCATATCTACATGTACATACTACCTCAACATGCCTGACAAACCGGTGTCTGTATATAGCCTTGCTACTGTTATTTTCAAATGTCTTTTTACTGTTGTTTTATTTCTTTACTTACTACACACACACACACACACACACACACACCTTTTTTTGCACTATTGGTTAGAGCCTGTAAGCAAGCATTTCACTGTAAGGTCTATTCACCTGTTGTATTTGGGCGCGCGTGACAAATAAACTTTGATTTGATTAGATTTGATAAAACACATACAATTATCTGTAAGGTCCCTCAGTCGGGCAAGTCAATTTCAAACACAGATTCAACCACAAAGACCAGGGAGGTTTTCCAATGCCTCGCAATGAAGAGCACCTAGTGGTAGATGGGTAAAAGTAAAAAAAGCAGACATTGAATATCCGTTTGAGCATGGTGAAGTTACTCATTACAAATTGGCTGCATTATATTATGGGTATGCTTGTCACCGGCAAGGACTAGGGAGTTTTTCAGGATAAAAAAGAAAGCAATGATCAACAACCAACTTGATAGAGTTTGAAGGATTTAAAAAATAATAATTAGCAAATATTGTACAATCCAAGTGTCCAAAGCTCTTAGAGACATACTAGGAAAGAGTCCCAGCTGTAATCGCTGATTGATGATTCTAACATGTATTGACTCAGGGCGTTGAACACTTACCACCAGTAACAAATAAAATAAAGCAACACCCGTTGCTGGCAGGTGTATAAAATCGAGCATGCAGCCATGCCATCTCCATAGACAAACAGACCTAAACCCAATTGAGATGTTGTGGCAGGACCTTAAACGAGCCGTTCCTGCTCGAAAACCCACAAATGTTGCTGAGTTAAAGGGGATTTCACCCCGGCTCTGCCACAACATGTTGTCATTATCATATTAACAACATTACGTTTTCATCATAAACATCCAATCCACAAGCTAGAACGAGCACATTTTCATTTCACTGGTAGAATCAGGAAGTTTCAACTTGCTGTGTTTTCATGTTCTCATATTGAACCACGTCACTCATAGTGATTGCAGACACCGCCCTGCAGGCGGTGTCTGGTGGTATAAGGTGCTGTTTAGTTGGACTCAGAACTTCTCTAGGTGAGAGTTTTTTTTAAACATAGTTTTTTTCACTAACGTATTGAATGTTATATTGTTTTGTCCATTTCTGAGTGATATTCTATCGATTCCCTGAATCATTTCATGTTTTCATGTGTATCTGAGTAATTGGCCTGGAGGTGTGTTGGGTCATTGTCCAGTTGAAAAACAATGATAGTCCCAGTAAGTGCAAACCAGATGGGAGTATACAGTTGAAGTCGGAAGTTTACATACACCTTAGCTAAATACATTTAAACTCAGTTTTCACAATTCCTGACATTTAATCATAGTTAGAATTCCCTGTCTTAGGTCAGTTAGGATCACCACTTTATGTTAAGAACGCGAAATTGTCAGAAAATAGTAGAGAATGATTTATTTCAGCTTTTATTTCTTTCATCACAATTCCCAGTAGGTCAGAAGTTTACATACCTCAATTAGAATTTGGTAGCATTGCCTTTAAATTGTTTAACTTAGGTCAAACCTTTCGGTAGCCTTCCACAAGCTTCCCACAATAAGTTGGGTGAATTTTGGCCCATTCCTCTGGACACAGCTGGTGTAACTGAGTCAGGTTTGTAGGCCTCCTTGCTCGCACACGCTTTTTCAGTTCTACCCACAAATGTTCTATAGGATTGAGGTCAGGGCTTGTGATGGCCACACCAATACCTTGACTTTGTTGTCCTTAAGCCATTTTGTCACAACTTTGGAAGTATGCTATGGGTCATTGTCCATTTGGAAGACCCATTTGCGACCAAGCTTTAACTTCCTGACTGATGTCTTGAGATGTTGCTTCAATATATCCACATAATTTTACTTCCTCATGATGCCATCTATTTTGTGAAGTGCACCAGTCCCTCCTGCAGCAAAGCATTATTTCTTATTTAACTAGGCTAGTCAGTTAAGAACACATTCTTATTTACAATGATGGCTTGTCCAAACCTGTCCATACCCTGTCCAAACCTGGGCCAATTGTGCACCACCCAATCACAGCCGGATGTGATAAAGCCTAGATTCAAACCAGGTACTGCAGTGACGCCTCTTGCACTAAGATGCAGTGTCTTAGAACCCTGCGCCACTCGGGAGCCCTATATATACACAACATACATAATGTGGAAAAAAGTCAAAGGGTCTGAGATCCGGGCTCTTCGCTGGCCTGGCAGAACACTGAATTCCTTCTTGCAGGAAATCACGCACAGAACGAGCAGTACGGCTGGTGTCATTGTCATGCTGGAGGGTCATGTCAGGATGAGCCTGCAGGAAGGGTACCACAATAGGGAGGAGGATGTCTTCCCTGTGACGCACAGAGTTGAGATTGCCTGCAATGACAACAAGCTCATTCCGATGATGCTGTGACACACCACCCCATATATATATATATATATATATACTACCGTTCAAAAGTTTGGGGTCACTTAGAAATGTCCTTGTTTTTGAAAGAAAAGCAATTTCTTTGTCCATTAAAATAACATCAAATTGATCACAAATACACTGTAGACATTGTTAATGTTGTAAATTACTATTGTAGCTGGAAGTGGGTGATTTTTTTATGGAATATCTACATAGCCGTACAGAGGACCATTATCAGCAACCATCACTCCTGTGTTCCAATGACACGTTGTGTTAGCTAATCCAAGTTTATAATTTTAAAAGGCTAATTGATCATTAGAAAAACCTTTTACAATTATGTTAGCACAGCTGAAAACTGTTGTCCTGATTAAAGAAGCAATAAAACTTCTCTAGGACTAGTTGAGTACCTTGGAGCATCAGCATTTGTGGGTTCGTTACAGGCTCAAAGGACAGAACAAAGCACTTCTTCTTAAAACTCGTCAGTCTATTTTGGTTCTGAGGAAATTAAAGTTATTCCATGCAAGAAATATCAAGAACTGAAATATCTCGTACAACCCTGTGGACTACTCCCTTCACAGAACAGCACGAACTGGCTCTAACCAGATAGAAAGAGGAGTGGGAGGCCCCGGGGGACAACTGAGCAAGAGGACAAGTACATTAGAGTGTCTAGTTTTAGAAACAGACACCTCACAAGTACTCAACTGGCAAGCTTCGTTAAATTGTACCCGCAAAACCCCAGTCTCAACACAACCAACAGTGACGAGGCGGACTCCGGGATGCTGGCCTTCTAGGCAGAATTCCTCTGTCCAGGTCCTGTGTGCTTCTTGACCATCTTAATCTTTTCTTTTATTGGCCAGTCTGAGATATGTTTTTGTTCTCTTGCAACTCAGCCTAGTAGTGTATTGAATAGGATGAATTAGTGCTGTGTCACGACCGTGGGCTGTATATCGGTGGCTCCCCCCCCCCCCTCTCTCATTCTCATCGCTCCCACCACAGGTTCATGACTTATGAACAGTTCATAAAATCCTGGCAGAGACTCTCTCCACCTGGTCATGCAGAAAGAGAGGGGAAATAACCTATGGAACAAAGTGCTCGTTTTGTTCAATTCCTATTCCCCAAAATGAGAGAATTAACAATATTTCTATTTTGAGAATGGTGGTATTTAAACTTCCTGTCGAAGTTGTTTTACTTTTGTGACATCAGGAAGGACGGTAACATAGATAATGGCAGCTTTGGTAGTGTACATTTCTCAGTGATTAGTTTCTATCTGAATTTTGCTAGTGTAAAATATATGATGAATGTGAAACTATATTGTGAGATGATGTAATGTTATGTTGGCCTTCTAAACCAGATACTTGTTTAGTCATAACTTTTTAACTAGTCAGTGGCCACACCCCCGTGAGCCCAGACATTACATCAGGTGTCGTAGAACCGCCCCTTTTTCCACAGAGTAAAACACCCCACTTCCTACAAAAAATACATTAATTCAGAGAACGCCGGGGTCAGAGTCCCACGTTGGAATGGCTACAATTCTATAGGCTCAGAGGGGACCGTACAGCTGTAGTTTTGGCTACATGGCTGGAAATGGTTCAACTCTGAGACTATCGATCACTAAGAACAAGAGTAAATCCTAGACGTAGAATTACTAGTCTGCAGCTAGAAATGACGTAAGTCTAGTACGAGAAATACTGACAACCGCCAAAGCATCTATTCTAAGAACTTTGTACGCCTGATGTATCCATTACAAAGACACTATCCACTAGCCACGGAGAAAGCTACAATCACTAAGGACATTGTGCTTTCTGTGGAAGTTAACCAGAGACTCTCTGATGAAGTGACTCTCCAGCAGACGGACCGGACGATTCCAACAGAGTAGACAACAACGACTTAAGGGCGTAAATATATACACGTTGCAATTATTCTCGAATGAGCGGCTGCCTGTTCATGTGCAAAGAATTAGCATTTCAATTATTATAATTAAACTGTGTGTAGTAAATCCATTTTGTTTTTCCCGCTCCTTCTCAGTCCCCACCCCTTCCTTTGTCTACCAAGCCGTCATATCGGCTTGGTCCACTAGGGACTTTTTCTTTGTATCATGTAGTAAATCAAATATCTACTGTTTGTTTGTTACGTAATTCTGTGTGACTATTTAGTTAGTTGGTAAACTAAATAATTAAGTCAATTTGTACAGCCCTGATTCATGATTTAGGCTAGGGTTTGTGCAGATATCCAAGGTTTGCGAAGTTCAGTAATGAGAACTGATGAGGTAATAATAATACATTAATGAGAATGACTAATCGATCATATATTAAAATATCAGAAGAGTTATATTCGGAAATTATAACTATGTAAATCTCAACATTTTCGTTGTGCCCCGACTTCCTAGTTAATTCATGTTTACATGTTTAGTTTCATCACGTAATAATTAACCTAGAGACCTGATTTTATATAAATAAGTCTTCACATTTAATGATAGTCCAGACGAGACAGCTGGTATCACGTAGGGTGGTTTGACTTAGTAGGGATGAATAGTGCTGGTGGTCCCATGTGGCTTAGTTGGAAGAGCATGTTGTTTGTCATGCCAGGGTTGTGGGTTCGATTCCCACGGGGGACCAGTATGAAAAAATAAAAACATGTATGAAACGTATGCATTCACTACTGTAAGTTGCTCTGGATAAGAGGGTCTGCTAAATGACTAAAATGTGTCTCGTAGGAAAGACAAATACAGTTTTTTTTTGCAACGTCCCTTATATTGACTGGTTGTTAATAACATCCTTTGTAATGACAACTGTTGCTGTTTAACGACTATTTATTAAACAGATGAAAACATGTTTACTATCCTTTGAAGATTCTTAAGGTCCCCATGTGTACATGGTCATACACATCTGGTATGCCCACTCACTCAGGAAAATAAAGATAAAGGTTTTCTCTCCCGCTACAAATCAATGATGTACAAACACATTGTGGAGGATGCAACATGCAGGTTAGAATCAGACCTGTGGTTATAGAGTCAAAAAATGTTAATTGCTGAGCAAACGGATCTGAAATTTTACACAAATCTTCCAACTCTGATATTCTCGTCATTGCTTGATTGACACGAAAGGCAGAGTTAATGTATTGAATGTGTGCCGATCTCAAGTTCAGGATTTGATGATTTAATCAATTGTCAACATGGTCAATCTGGGATTGGTACATGCATTTTGAAACCTTTTAAAATTGTGATTTAATGATCTGTTAAAACCAATGTGATTCTATTTTAAATTTTAAGGTTTTTAAATTTAACTAGGTAAGTCAGTTAAGAGCCAATTGTTATTTACAATGACGGCCTACCCCAGGCCAAACCCTGACGACTCTGGGACAATTGTGCGCCGCCTTATGGGACTCCCAATCACAGCCGGTTGTGATACAGCCTGGAATCGAACCAGGATCTGTAGTGACGCCTCTAAGCACTGAGATGCAATGCCTTAGACCGCTGTGCTACTTCGGGAGCCCAAATTCTAGCGATATGTCACTTGACAGATCATATATTCTGATCATGGAGTTCTGATCATCAAATCAAATCAAATCACATTTTATTGGTCACATACACATGGCTAGCAGATGTTATTGCGAGTGTAGCGAAATGCTTGTGCTTCTGCTTAATGCTCATGGAGTTCTGATCATGGAGTTCTGAATCATGGAATTCTGATCATGGAGTTCTGATCATGGAGTTCTGATCATGGAGTTCTGATTATGTGTTCTGATCATGTATTCTGATCATGTATTCTGATCATGGAGTTCTGATCATGTGTTCTGATCATGGAGTTCTGATCATGGAGTTCTTGATCATGTAGTTCTGATCATGGAGTTCTGATCATGGAGTTCTGATCATGTATTCTGATCATGTAGTTTTACAAACAACTTAAAAATTAAAGCTGAAATGTCTTGAGTCAATAAGTATTCAACCCCTTTGTTATGGCAAGCCTAAATATTTCAGGAGTACAAATTTGCATAACAAGTCACATAATAAGTGTTTAACATGATTTTTGAATAACTACCTCATCTCTGTACCCCACACATACAATTATCTGTAAAGTCCCTCAGTCGAGCAGTGATTTTTATACACAAATTCAACCACAAAGACCAGGGAGGTTTTCCAATGCCTTGCAACAAATGGCACCTATTGGTAAAATTTTAAAAAGCAGACACTGAATATCCCTTTGAGCATGGTGAAGTTATTAATTACACTTTGGATGGCGTTTCAATACATCCAGTCAACAGAAAGATACAGGCGTCCTTCCTAACTCAGTTGCCGGAGAGAAAGAAAACCCCTCAGGGATTTCACAATGAGGCCAATAGTGACTTTAAAACAGTTACAGAGTTTAATGGCTGTGATAGCAGAAAATTCAGGACGGATCAACATTGTAGTTACTCCACAATACTAACCTATTTGACAGGGGGAGAAAAGAAAGACTGTACAGAATACAAATATTTCAAAACAGGCATCCTTTTTGCAAACAAGACACTAAAGTAAAACTGCTAAAAATATGGCAAAGCAATTAACTTTATGTCCTCAATACCAAGTGTTATGTTTGGGGCAAATCCAATGCAACACATTAATGAGTACCACTCTTCATATGTTCAAACAACGTGGTGACTGCATTCTATTATGGGTATGCTTGTAATCGTTATTAAGGACTGGGGAGATTTTCAGGATTAAAAGAAATTAAAAGAACTTGGTTCAGTTTGATTTCCACCAGACACTGGGAGATTAATTCACCTTTCAGCAGGACAATAACATAAAACACAAGGCCAAATATACACAGGAGTTGGTTACCAAGACAACATTGAATGTTCCTGAGTGGCCTAGTTACAGTTTTAACTTAAATCTGCTTGAAAATCTACGGCAAGACCTGAAAATGGTTGTCTAGCAATGATCAACAACCAATTTTACAGAGGTTGAAGAATTTTGAAAATAATAATGGCAAATATTGTACAATCCAGGTTTGAAAATCTCTTAGAGACTCAGCCAGATTCGAACATGTATTGACTCAAGGGTTGAATAATTATGTAAATTAGATAGTTCTGTATTTTTTTTTTTATACATTTGCCAAAATTAATAAAATCCTATTTTCACTTTGACATTATGGGATATGGGATAATTTTTTAATATTATGGGATATTGTGTGTAGATGGGTTAGAGAGGAAAAAACATCTATGTAATCCATTTTGAATTCAGGCCGTACAACAAAACGTGCAATAGGGGGTATAAATCTTTCTGAAGGCAGTGTAAAAGTGTTACCGTGACCACAGCGTGTCTGGATTCCCTTTTTCCCACGCTATATTCAAATGCCAGCATTCAACAAACGGTGGAACAGGAAAATATGATAATCACACAACCGTGACAATTTGATGGCATTAGCCAACTACTGTAGCTAGCTAACTTCTGTAGCTAGCTAACTTCTGTAGCTAGCTAACTACTGTAGCTAGCTAACTACTGTAGCTAGCTAACTTCTGTAGCTAGCTAACTACTGTAGCTAGCTAACTACTGTAGCTAGCTAACTACTGTAGCTAGCTAGCTTCTGTAGCTAGCTAACTTCTGTAGCCAGAAATTTAGCTAGCCAAGCTAAAGGTATTACAAACCATCTATATACCTCTAACCCCGCCCCACAAAATACATCGTAATAATACTATTTCTAAATTAAAGTTAGCAAACACTTACCTCACATGCTAGTAACATATTACCTCCAACTTCATAATGAAAAAGGTCCCTCTCCCTCCACAAAACACAAGCGCTGTATTTGCCTGATTGCATCCAGACTGAAATCCCCACAGAATTCATCCCTGACCACAGATCTGATCACAATCAGATCACAATGCGACCTTTGTGCATCTAGACCCATCTTTTCAATCTGATCTTCGTTTTCTAATAGCAGAAGCTGCATGTAAGTGTCAAGTGTAGACATCCTAGCCTCCCCAAATGTTCTTTCTCATTTTAAGGAGTACATTTATCTCAGTAGAGCTGAAGAGATCATAACATGCTGTGAAGAACTAACCATGCCAGGTAATTACCCTAACCCTTAGTGGACCTGAAGAGATCATAACTCACTGTGAAGAACTAACCATGCCAGGTAATTACCCTAATCCTCAGTGGACCTGAAGAGATCGTAACTTACTGGGAAGATTAACCTGCCAGGGTGATTACCCTAATCCTCAGTGGACCTGAAGAGATCGTAACTCACTGGGAATATCAACCTGCCAGGGTGATTATCGGCCCAGATTTAACATATGATACATGGCTGCCACGCCCCCCACGCCTGAGGTGCGTTGGGGTTAATGAGCTGTCCCTACACAAAGGCAGCTCTCAGACAACGTTCAGGAGATATACAGGTTTTTACCATGTCTTACACACTAAAAGCGGTACTTGAGGAACACTCAGTGAAACCATTAACTCGTGTACCTAATCTTTAGACCAAGTCTGCAAAACTGCAAGCACATTCTACTGCTTTACACTCAGTTTGCAATTGTAAAAAACCCTTTTTGCAAACAACTAAAGACAGTTCACTAAACACAGTTCACTAAACACAGTTCACTAAACACAGTTCACTAAACACAGTTCACTAAACACAGTTCACTAAACACAGTTCACTAAACACAGTTCTCTACATTAGACACATCATTTTAAAACTAACAGGTCTTGTGTTTTGTTTGGAAAACACTGCCATTCCAAATGCCACACTCATTTACCCATTACCTACACCCAGTGATTACCTACACCCAGTGATTACCTACACCCAGTGATTACCTACACCCAGTGATTACCCACACCACGTGAACCCACCAGTGATTACCTACACCCAGTGATTACCCACACCCAGTGATTACCACACCCAGTGATTACCCTACACCCAGTGATTACCCACACCCAGTGATTACCTACACCCAGTGATTACCCACACCCAGTGCTTACCTACATACCTACACCAGTGATTACCCACACCAGTGATTACCTACACTACACCCAGTGATTACCCACACCCAGTGATTACCTACACCCAGGTGATTACCTACACCCAGTGATTACCTACAACCCAGTGATTACCCACACCCCAGTGCTCACGTGTGAAACACTATAGCTAATTTCTTCACTTAGAAAGCAGAGCTTGAGGCACTATAAATAGTCTGCCTTGGTTTGGACAACAATGGAGCCAATTTTGGAGAGAGAATTAGAGGAGGAGGAGGAGGAGTAGGACGAGGAGGAGGATGAGGGGGACAAGGACGAGGACCTGGAGAGGCCTGTGGGGACATAGACGAAGGGGGCATGCCAGGGCTGGATACGCCACTCCAGATGCTACTTCCCCCACTGTTTAGCCAGAGAGAACATCGCTTGTGATGTTGATGAGGTGCCGTGGCCAGACCCAAATAGGAGACAGGATGCACCCTAATTGTTTTTTTTCTTTTTAGTAACAAGCCTATTTGTTTATCTTCTTCTGTATTTGTTTAGTCTGTTACTGTTCATCCAGAAATCTGGATGAAAATACTATGTTTTGTTTCCCACCTTGCATTTCTGTTTATAGTGTAAATATGTACTGAATATGCATACATACTGTATATATTGTGCACATACATGTACGTGTGAGTGCTATGACAAACTGCCGTGGACTCCACTGCACACTGAACATGCAAAAGGCACAAGATAGTGTTTTACATTGTCACATCCATGTGTAGTTGGCGTTTATAAGAGCTGTTCATTTGATGGTTTGTGTGTAGAGTTTTGATGCAAAACCCCATTTTCAGAAGACTTAAAAAAGTTTTGAATTAAGTGTTTGGTTTTGCAAGAGATGTGTGACGTTTTGCATGTTGTGTGTGTGTGTGTTTGGGGGTTTTGTGTGTAGAGTCAAGAGAAAGGAGCCATAGCTTCAGAATCATGTGGAAGCAGCTGTCAAAAACTGTAAGTTAGCAACGGGAGAGGACAGGTGCCACAGGCCGTGCTCAGCCACAACACTACTGGTGTTGTATCTGTTGAGAGGGGAACCGGATGAGTTTGACCCTGCTCGAGTCGAACGGAACGACCCTGCTCTGGGATTAAAAGCCAAACAACGGGTGAAGAAGTTTCCAGTATGATAACGTTATTGTGGAAGCTTTCCCCACACTCTCCAGACGTGGCCTGCTACGATGATGTTGCGGCAACAAATGCCTCGGAACACCATGATGCCAACGCCGAGGTCGACGAACGCTCCATGCCAAACAACTGGACCCAAGCGTAGTGGTGTAGTGATGTCAGCCCCGGGCCTGTCCATGTTTTTTGTGTTCCTGTACATGTTTTTATTATTATTAATACCAAGAAAAGATAATTCATATTAAAGAGTGACTGTCTGCCTCCTGTCTGGGTTTGTGGTTTTGGGATTCTAAAGATGTTTGTTTTTGACACATACAAGACACATACAAGACTTACAAGACTTAAGACTAATTATACCAAACAAGAATATAAGCACAAATAGTTACAGTTCATATAAGGAAATCAGTCAATGAATGCATTAGGCCTTAATCTATGGATTTCACATGACTGGGTGTGGATCAGAAAACCAGTCCAGATCTGGTGTGACCACCACTTGCCTCATGCAGCACAACACATCTCCTTCACATAGAGTTGATCAGGCTGTTGTTTGTGGCCTGTGGAATGTTGTCCCACTCCTCTTCAATGGCTGTGCGAAGTTACTGAATATTGGCTGGAACTCAAACATGCTGTCATACACATCAATCCAGAGCATCCCAAACATGCTCAATGGGTTACATGTTTGGCCAGTATTTATGCCGTGGAAAAACTAGGACATTTTCAGCTTCTAGGAATTGAGTACAGATCCTTGCAACATGCCTTATCATGCTGAAACATTTTATTTTTACCTTTATTTAACTAGGCAAGTCAGTTAGGAACAAATTCTTATTTTCAATGACAGCCTACCAGGGAACAGTGGGTTAACTGCCTTGTTCAGAGGCAGAACAACAGATTTGTATCTTGTCAGCTCAGGGGTTTGAACTTGCAACCTTTCGGTTAACTAGTCCAACGCTCTAACCACTAGGCTATCTGCCGCCCCTGAGGTGATGGCAGCGGATGAATGACAAGACAATGGACATCAGGATCTCGTCATTCAAATTGCCATCGATGAAAAACAATTGTGTTCATTGTCCGTAGCTTATACCTGCCCATACCATAACCCCACCGCCACCATGGGGCACTCTGTTCACAACGTTGACATCAGCAAACCGGTTGTCCACACAACGCCATACATGTGTTCTGCGGTTGTGAGGCCTTTTGGACGTACTGCCAAATTCTCTAAAATGACGTTGGAGGCGGCTTATGGTAGAGAATGGAACATTCAATTCTCTGGCAAAAGCTCTGGCCGACATTTCTGTAGTCAGCATGTCAATTGCACGCTCCCTCAACTTGAGACATCTGTGGCAATGTGTTGACAATGTGTGACAAAGCTGCACATTTTGGAGTGGCCTTTTATTGTCCACAGCACAAGGTGCAACTGTGTAATGATAATGCTGTTTCATCAGCGTCTTGATATGCCACACCTGTCAGGTGGATGGATTATGTTGGTAAAGGAAAAAGGCTCACTGACAGGGATGTACGGAACATTTCTGGGATCTTTAATTTCAGCTCATCAAACATGGGACCAACACTTTACATGTTGCATTTATATTTTGTTCAGTGCGGTTTTTTATATATATATATATACGTATGTTCACCTTACAGACTTTTTTTAGTTAACTTCGCATGTCTTAGATAACTCAGTAATACTGACCCGTGGCTGGCCACAGCACTTTCCTCCATAAGCAGCTGTGTTGGGAGCAATAATGTGGTGCTACACACACACACACACACACACACACACACACACACACACACACACACACACACACTTACACACACACACACCCCCAACATATGTAGCATTTGCCATGAATGCAGTCCTCCACGAACATTGTATTTAAACGGTACATAGCCAAAAAAGGGCCGATTGGATGAATCCCGGCTTTAAAGGAAGAAAATAAACATTAAATACTGAATCCTCTGTGTACATTATGTCCTGTTACTAAAGATACATCAAAATGCTGAACTTCATAAAGTTTGATTGACAGACTTGTATGTTGGTGTAAAAACACAGCAACAAACATCAACTTGTTAGCTCCAAACACAGTACTTATTGTGCTGTTGGAGCCATCGATACCTGGGAAGGTTCTAAATCTACATGTGGAGATCCAGTTCCTGTGTGTGGAGTTCCGTTTGCTCTGTGCTGAGTTCCGTTTCCTCTGTGAGGAGTTCCGTTTCCTCTGTGTGGAGTTCCGTATCCTCTGTGTGGAGTTCCATTTCCTCTGTGTGGAGTTCCGTTTCCTCTGTGTGGAGTTCCGTATCCTCTGTGTGGAGTTCCATTTCCTCTGTGTGGAGTTCCATTCCTCTGTGTGGAGTTCCGTTTCCTCTGTGTGGAGTTCCATTTCCTCTGTGTGGAGTTCAATTTCCTCTGTGTGGAGTTCTGTTTCCTCTGTGTTGAGTTCCGTTTCCTCTGTGTGGAGTTCCGTTTCCCTGTGTGGAGTTCAATTTCCTCTGTGTGGAGTTCTGTTTCCTCTGTGTTGAGTTCCGTTTCCTCTGTGTGGAGTTCCGTTCCTCTGTGTTGAGTTCCGTTTCCTCTGTGTTGAGTTCCGTTCCTCTGTGTGGAAGTTCCATTTCCTCTGTGTGGAAATCCATTTCTGTGAGTCACAGAAACACAGACATGCACATACACTCTCTCAACAAGTCATTTAGGACACAACTTGATTACATGAACACCCCAGAGGAAATCAGGCAGCACCTCTCCATGAACACCCCAGAGGAATCAGGCAGCAGCTCTCCATGAACACCCCAGAGGAAATAAGGCAGCACCTCTCCATGAACACCCCAGAGGAAATCAGGGCAGCAGCTCTCCATGAACACCACCCAAGGCATCAGACAGGCAGTAGCATAGAGTATCGATGTTTATCCAACTGTAAACTGAAGAGTTGCTATAATAAAGAGTCCCAGAAAGAGGGCCAATTATCTACATATAAATGGGGCAGAAAAACAGTTTTCAACCAGCGATTGAGTTGTGAGACTCTGCTGTAGAGCTCATCACTCCCCCTAACTGGGAGGGGGCCAGAGACTCTCTGCTGTAGAGCTCATCACTCCCCCTAACTGGGAGGGGGCCAGAGACTCTGCTGTAGAGCTCATCACTCCCCCTAACTGGGAGGGGGCCAGAGACTCTCTGCTGTAGAGCTCATCACTCCCCCTAACTGGGAGGGGGACAGAGACTCTCTGCTGTAGAGCTCATCACTCCCCCTAACTGGGAGGGGGGCCAGAGACTCTCTGCTGTAGAGCTCATCACTCCCCCTAACTGGGAGGGGGCCAGAGACTCTCTGCTGTAGAGCTCATCACTCCCCCTAACTGGGAGGGGGCCAGAGACTCTCTGCTGTAGAGCTCATCACTCCCCCTAACTATGAGGGAGCCAGAGATTACTCGATGCCGATACATCTTTCTAGCGGATTTACACGCTGAAACTACAGTTGAAGACGGAAGTTTATATACACTTAGATTGGAGTCATTAAAAGTCATTTTTCAACCACTCCACACATTTTTTGTTAACAAACTGTAGTTTTGGAAAGTTGGTTAGGGCATCTACTTTGTGCATGATACAAGTAATGTTTCCAACAATTGTTTACAGACAGATTATTATAAAATTATGTGGATATATTGAAGCAACATCTCAAGACATCAGTCAGGAAGTTAAAGCTTGGTCGCAAATGGGTCTTCTAAATGGACAATGACCCCAGCATACTTCCAAAGTTGTGGAAAAATGGCTTAAGGACAACAAAGTCAAGGTATTGGAATGGTCATCACAAAGCCCTGACCTCAATCCCATAGAAAATGTGTGGGCAGAACTGAAAAAGCATGTGCGAGCAAGGAGGCCTACAAACCTGACTCAGTTACACCAGCTCTGTCAGGAGGAATGGGCCAAAATTCACCCAACTTATTGTGGGAAGCTTGTGCAAGGCTACCCGAAACATTTGACCCAAGTTAAACAATTTAAAGGCAATGCAATTTTAAGCCTTAGCCAGCACCGTCTTCAGATTAGCCTTAACGTCGGTAGCCCTGCCCCTTTTTTTTAAAGTCTAATACAGCGGGTAATGGAGTCGCCAATGATTAGGGTTTTTAATTTGTCAGAGCTAAAAACAAAGAAACAGATGAAAACACACAAAACAGCTGAGATGCAATACGTCAGTGACGTAATGGATTTCACAACCCTTTGATGCTATCACATTCTGTTCCTGAGCTTCTGCTTCCGAGTGATGTCACAGGATTCCATATGAATCATATGCCTGGCCTTGTTTATGAGCTGTGAGTTGTGGTGTGGAATGCAATGGAAGGTGTGTGTTTCGTGTCTGTGTATGTGTGTGTACATTAGTGGAGAATTAAGGCAGAGATTCAACCAATTGCACATTGTCAATAAGGTCACTGCACTGTCAACAATGTGCCTTTTATTAAAGGCAATTCCCTTGATTTTTATGGCGATCACTCTAATGGGAAACGCTGGGATTAGCCTGTCTTTCCTTGTTAGCTGTCTTTCAGTCGGAAAAACACTTGGTGAGTCAAGTGGAGTCCCAGAGGTGACAGGCCCTCTCATATTGTGGTTGCATTTTTTGTGTGTTTCCTGTGCTCCCACATTTATTCAAAAATGTGTGTTTAACTTTTGTGCAGTTAACTTTTGTGCAATTCACTTTTGTGTAATTCACTTTTGTGTAATTCACTTTTGTGTAATGGTCTTTGTGTAATTCACTTTTGTGTAATTCACTTTGTGTAATGGTCTTTGTGTAATTCACTTTGTGTAATGGTCTTTGTGTAATTCACTTTGTGTAATTCACTTTGTGTAATGATCTTTGACGTAATGGTCTTTGTGTAATGATCTTTGATGTAATGATCTTTGATGTAATGATCTTTGTGTAATGGTCTTTGTGTAATGGTCTTTGTGTAATGATCTTTGATGTAATGATCTTTGTGTAATGATCTTTGTGTAATGATCTTTGATGTAATGGTCTTTGTGTAATGATCTTTGATGTAATGATCTTTGTGTAATGATGTTTGATGTAATGGTCTTTGTGTAATGATCTTTGATGTAATGGTCTTTGTGTAATGGTCTTTGTGTAATGATCTTTGATGTAATGATCTTTGTGTAATGATCTTTGATGTAATTGCTGCTGGTCTTGTAGTGCAGTGTTCCTCTGTAAAAGAGACCTCAGTCACAATAGGAATCCCTGCTAAAATAAAGATTGAATACAATAACAATATGACCAAACGTGATAAAAAAAATCATTTATTGAATATTTATTTCCAAAACATGTTTGGTAGGTGTTATGTTTGGTAGGTGTTATGTTGGGAAGGTCTTATGTTTGGTAGGTCTTATGTTTGGTAGGTCTTATGTTTGGAAGGTCTTATGTTTGGTAAGGCCTTATTGTACAACTGAACATCAACAGCCTCAATCAATAACAAACCCCAACAAATGAATCAGAAAACAGTAATCGAAACAGGAAAACTAAAAACTAAGTAAACCAAAAATATCTGTTTGGTTGTCAAGTTTCGATAATTACAGCATCTTTAAAGCATAAAAAGTATTGCTTAATTTCTATTGGTTGAGATGCATCCATAAAACAGAATGCTTAAATCTTATTGGTCAAGAAGAAATCATAAGACATAGTGCTTCATTTCTATTGGTTGAGATGGACAATACAGAATGCCACCACCATAATAAGAGTACAAAATGCCTTCCCCTATTTTTTTATTTAATTTTATTTTTAACCTTTATTTAACTAGGCAATTCTTATTTTCAATGACGGCCTAGGAACAAATGTGTTTAACATGTGTTTAACAAAAACAAACAAACGTTTATTCTTTCCACCGTACAATTATTATTTCCAATGTTCTACCTAATCCACACTAAAGCAAAAGTTCATAAAGTTCATTTCTTCGCATACAGTACGTAGATTACATGTAGGATAACTGATTATCTTAGTATTGTTAAAACATATCATGTCTGACACCATTGGCCCAGTTCCTTCACTCTAGGTTGATTTTATTGTTCACCGCTGCCCAGTGAGCAAAATTGGTTGAAAATATGTAATTTCAACTTCTTTTCAACCATAAAAATGCATATTTCCCAAAAATGTTCAACCACTTTTGCTCGCCAGGGCGCTTACTTGATTGTTATGGATGTTCCACATGGGTTCGTCCTTTTGTTTCCCATCAAGGGAACTTAGAAAGTGTTTTTTTTTGTGTTGCTGTGTATCTTGACGAGCTCCTTGCGGTGTCTCTATGGCGATCTGGAAAGATATTCCTGCAGGGCTAGTCTGGTCTAGACTGGTCATTTCCGGTTTTTTACTGGTCTTTTAAATGGTCTGGATTGGTCTTAGCTGGCTTGGACTGGTTTTGGCTGGTCTGGGACTGGTCTTTACTGGTTTGGTTTTACTGGTTTGGACTGGACTGTAATGGTCTGGATTGGTCTTGGCTGGCTTGGACTGGTTTGGCTGGTCTGGACTGGTCTTTACTGGTTTGGTTTTACTGGTTTGGACTGGTCTTTAATGGTCTGGATTGGTCAGGCCTGGACTGGTATGGACTGGTCTTGGCTGGATGCGACTTTTGGTTGTTGTGGCGTCTTACCAGCCTTACCTTCCTCTCCTTACACCGACTGTAGAGAAAGAGATGAACAGACAGAGGGAAAGTGGAGGAACAAGAAGAAGAGATGGACAGACAGAGGGAAAGTAGTGGAACAGGAAGGAGAGATGGACAGACAGAGGGAAAGTGGTGGAACAGGAAGAAGAGATGGACAGACAGAGGGAAAGTAGTGGAACAGGAAGAAGAGAGGACAGACAGAGGGAGAGTAGTGGAACAGGAAGGAGAGAGGGACAGACAGAGGGAAAGTGGTGGGAACAGGAAGAAGAGATGGACAGACAGAGGGAAAGTAGTGGAACAGGAAGAAGAGATGGACAGACAGAGGGAGAGTAGGGAACAGGAAGGAGAGATGGACAGACAGAGGGAAAGTATTGGAACAGGAAGGAGAGAGGGAAAGACAGAGGGAAAGTAGTGGAACAGGAAGGAGAGAGGGACAGACAGAGGGAAAGTAGTGGAACAGGAAGGAGAGAGGGACAGACAGAGGGAAAGTAGTGGAACAGGAAGGAGAGATGGACAGACAGAGGGAAAGTAGTGGAACAGGAAGGAGAGATGGACAGACAGAGGGAAGTGGTGGAACAGGAAGGAGAGAGGGAAAGACAGAGGGAAAGTAGTGGAACAGGAAGGAGAGATGGACAGACAGAGGGAAAGTGGTGGAACAGGAAGGAGAGAGGGACAGACAGAGGGAAAGTAGTGGAACAGGAAGGAGAGATGGACAGACAGAGGGAGAGTAGTGGAACAGGAAGGAGAGAGGGACAGACAGAGGGAAAGTGGTGGAACAGGAAGGAGAGAGGGACAGACAGAGGGAAAGTAGTGGAACAGGAAGGAGAGATGGACAGACAGAGGGAGAGTAGTGGAACAGGAAGGAGAGAGGGACAGACAGAGGGAGAGTAGTGGAACAGGAAGGAGAGATGGACAGACAGAGGGAGAGTAGTGGAACAGGAAGAAGAGAGGGACAGACAGAGGGAAAGTAGTGGAACAGGAAGGAGAGAGGGAAAGACAGAGGGAAAGTAGTGGAACAGGAAGGAGAGAGGGACAGACAGAGGGAAGTATTGGAACAGGAAGGAGAGAGGGAAAGACAGAGGGAAAGTAGTGGAACAGGAAGGAGAGAGGGACAGACAGAGGGAAAGTAGTGGAACAGGAAGGAGAGATGGACAGACAGAGGGAAAGTATTGGAACAGGAAGGAGAGATGGACAGACAGAGGGAAAGTAGTGGAACAGGAAGGAGAGATGGACAGACAGAGGGAAAGTATTGGAACAGGAAGGAGAGATGGACAGACAGAGGGAAAGTAGTGGAACAGGAAGGAGAGATGGACAGACAGAGGGAAAGTAGTGGAACAGGAAGAAGAGATGGACAGACAGAGGGAGAGTAGTGGAACAGGAAGGAGAGAGGGACAGACAGAGGGAGAGTAGTGGAACAGGAAGGAGAGATGGACAGACAGAGGGAGAGTAGTGGAACAGGAAGAAGAGAGGGACAGACAGAGGGAAAGTGGTGGAACAGGAAGGAGAGAGGGACAGACAGAGGGAAAGTGGTGGAACAGGAAGGAGAGAGGGAAAGACAGAGGGAAAGTATTGGAACAGGAAGGAGAGATGGACAGACAGAGGGAAAGTGGTGGAACAGGAAGAAGAGAGGGAAAGACAGAGGGAAAGTAGTGGAACAGGAAGGAGAGAGGGACAGACAGAGGGAAAGTAGTGGAACAGGAAGGAGAGAGGGACAGACAGAGGGAAAGTAGTGGAACAGGAAGGAGAGAGGGAAAGACAGAGGGAAAGTAGTGGAACAGGAAGGAGAGAGGGACAGACAGAGGGAAAGTAGTGGAACAGGAAGGAGAGATGGACAGACAGAGGGAAAGTATTGGAACAGGAAGGAGAGATGGACAGACAGAGGGAAAGTGGTGGAACAGGAAGGAGAGAGGGAAAGACAGAGGGAAAGTAGTGGAACAGGAAGGAGAGATGGACAGACAGAGGGAAAGTGGTGGAACAGGAAGGAGAGAGGGAAAGACAGAGGGAAAGTAGTGGAACAGGAAGGAGAGATGGACAGACAGAGGGAGAGTAGTGGAACAGGAAGGAGAGATGGACAGACAGAGGGAAAGTGGTGGAACAGGAAGGAGAGAGGGAAAGACAGAGGGAAAGTAGTGGAACAGGAAGGAGAGATGGACAGACAGAGGGAAAGTGGTGGAACAGGAAGGAGAGATGGAAAGGAAAATAACAGTATGACAATAATAAAAAGAGAGAGACAGAGATAGAGAGGTAGAGACCACCAGTAAAAACCACAGGTTAGGGGTTTCCAACGATAACAGATATTTGATCGGTAGACTTGGTGACTGTCTGCATATTGTTGAGTTGGTGACTTGGTGACTGCTTGCATATTGTTTTACAGTGCTGACACCAATCATTTGACAGCTTGTTTTGATCATCAGTGTTAATAAGTAGGGCTGTTGACAAACCTGTTGATGAATGAGTTGTAATTTCACTGATGTGTGGTGTGTGTATGTGTGTGTCTTGTCAGCACAGGAAAAAAAAATAATAATTAAAAAAAAATGTATGAAATGTATGCATTCACTACTGTAAGTCGCTCTGGATAAGAGCGTCTGCTAAATGACTAAAATGTAAATGTAAAGTCTCTGTAGTTACCAGGAGCTCTTTTGGCAGGGGCCCTCATACTACCTCCACCTGGAGGGGAGGGAGGGAGGGAGAGAGAGAGGGAGAGAGGGAGAGAGAGAGGGAGAGAGAGAGAGAGAGAGAGAGAGAGGGAGAGAGAGAGAGAGATAACAAACCATCACTCAAATGGAACATGCAGCCTAAACATAATCTATACCTTATGCAAGACACTTTGTAAAATGGCTTTCCTGATACCTTTCTGTGTTGCAAAATATGCATGTTTCTGAAGCAAAAGCCATTTGCAACACTAAGCAGGGAGGATATCCTTCCTAACTGTTATTGCGTGCTGTCACGCCCTGACCAGGTGAACTCGGGTATATTGGGTCAGGGTGTGTCATGTTAGGTATTTTTCCTTGGTTTGTGTTTGATTACGTTTTAGCCTTGTGTAGGCTCTAGGTGGGTTATTCTATGTTGGGTTCTGTCGATTCCCAATCAGAGACAGCTGTCGCTAATTGTCTCTGATTGGGATCACATTTAAGTTGCTGTTTTCCCCACGCTGTTTGTGGGGTGTTGTCTCTTTGTTTGAGCACGTAACGTATCAGCATTTTTCTTGATTCTTGTGTACATGTTTAATTCCAGTGTGTTGAATAAACATGTGTTCGCTCCCAGCTGCGTTTTGGTCCGCTTCCTCGTCACCAGGCGACGAACGTTACAGAACACCCCACCGAACCAGGACCAAGCAGCAGGAGGAAAAGGAGCGCGAGAGATGGGCTCGCGAGGGGAAGGAGTTCTGGACCTGGGAGGAGATCATGTCGGGGAAAGGACCCTGGCGGACGGATTCCCAGGTCGAGGAGGTAAAGCCAGCCGGTAGACGGAAGTAGCAGGCGGCGGTCGAGGAGGCCCGGAAAACACCCCAAAGAAATTTTTTTGGGGGGGCTAATGGGGTGGTCCGGAAGGGCAGAGGAAGAGCCCAGACCACTGCTCTCGTGGGGGATGACGGCGGAGGAAGAGACGGAGATGAGGCAGTTGATTGAGGACCTGCAGAGGGAAGATCTGGAGGAGGAGCCATGGTATGCGGAGTTGCGCGCTGTGTCGCCAGTGCGCCCGCACAGCCCGGTGCGTCCGGTGGACATGCCCAGCACATGCCGTGCAAGGATGGGCATCCAGCCAGGACGAGTGGCTAAACCGGCTCCACGCTTCAGGTCACCAGTGCGTGTTCACAGTCCTGTCTGGCCCGTTCCTGTTCCCCGCACCAAGCCCACGGTGCGTGTCCACAGTCCTGCCCGGCCCGTCCCTGCTCCCCGCACCAAGCCATGGGAAGCGGAGTTGCGCGCTGAGTCGCCTGTGCGCCCGCACAGCCCGGTGCGTCCGGTGGACATGCCCAGCACATGCCGTGCAAGGATGGGCATCCAGCCAGGACTAGTGGCTAAACCGGCTCCACGCTTCAGGTCACCAGTACGTGTTCACAGTCCTGTCTGGCCCGTTCCTGCTCCCCGCACCAGGTTAGTGGTGCGTGTCCCCAGTCCTGTCCGGCCCGTCCCTGCTCCCCGCACCAGGTTAGTGGTGCGTGTCCCCAGTCCTGTCCGGCCCGTCCCTGCTCCCCGCACCAGGTTAGTGGTGCGTGTCCCCAGTCCTGTCCGGCCCGTCCCTGCTCCCCGCACCAGGTTAGTGGTGCGTGTCCCCAGTCCTGTCCGGCCCGTCCCTGCTCCCCGCACCAGGTTAGTGGTGCGTGTCCCCAGTCCTGTCCGGCCCGTCCCTGCTCCCCGCACCAGGTTAGTGGTGCGTGTCCCCAGTCCTGTCCGGCCCATCCCTGCTCCCCGCACCAGGTTAGTGGTGCTTGTCCCCAGTCCTGTCCGGCCCGTCCCTGCTCCCCGCACCAGGTTAGTGGTGCGTGTCCCCAGTCCTGTCCGGCCCGTCCCTGCTCCCCGCACCAGGTTAGTGGTGCGTGTCCCCAGTCCTGTCCGGCCCGTCCCTGCTCCCCGCACCAGGTTAGTGGTGCGTGTCCCCAGTCCGGCCCGGCCCGTTCCTGCTCCCCGCACCAAGTCAGTGGTGCGTGTCCCCAGTCCTGTCCGGCCCGTCCCTGCTCCTCGCACCAAGTCAGTGGTGCGTGTCCCCAGTCCTGTCCTGTCCGGCCCGTCCCTGCTCCCCGCACCAAGTCAGTGGTGCGTGTCCCCAGTCCTGTCCTGTCCGGCCCGTCCCTGCTCCCGCACAAAGTCAGTGGTGCGTGTCCCCAGTCCTGTCCTGTCCGGCCCGTCCCTGCTCCCCGCACCAGGTTAGTGGTGCGTGTCCCCAGTCCTGTCCGGCCCGTTCCTGCTCCCCGCACCAGGTTAGTGGTGCGTGTCCCCAGTCCTGTCCGGCCCGTCCCTGCTCCCCGCACCAGGTTAGTGGTGCGTGTCCCCAGTCCTGTCCGGCCCATACCTGTTCCCCGCACCAAGCCCACGGTGCGTGTCCACAGTCCTGTCCGGCCCGTCCCTGTTCCCCGCACCAAGCCCACGGTGCGTGTCCCCAGTCCTGTCCGGCCCGTTCCTGTTCCCCGCACCAAGCACACGGTGCGTGTCCACAGTCCGGCACGGCCCGTGTCCGGTCCACCGGTGCCCAATCCTGTTCCGGTCGACGGCTCCGCTCCGGAGCCTGAGCATGCCGCTCCACAGTGGTCCAGTCCGGGCCAGAGGGGTAGGGTTAAGGTGAAGGCGGGGGAAAGAACACGCCCGGGGCCAGAGCCTCCACCGAGGGTGAGGCGCCCACCCGGGTCCCCCCCCTAATAGACTTAAGTTTGGTGCGCCGGGAGTACGCACCGTTGGGGGGGGTTCTGTCACGCCCTGACCAGGTGAACTCGGGTATATTGGGTCAGGGTGTGTCATGTTAGGTATTTTCCTTGGTTTGTGTTTTGTTTACGTTTTAGCCTTGTGTAGGCTCTAGGTGGGTTATTTCTATGTTGGGTTCTGTCCATTCCCAATCAGAGACAGCTGTCGCTAATTGTCTCTGATTGGGATCACATTTAAGTTGCTGTTTTCCCCACGCTGTTTGTGGGGTGTTGTCTCTTTGTTTGAGCACGTAACGTATCGGCATTTTTCTTGATTCTTGTGTACATGTTTAATTCCAGTGTGTTGAATAAACATGTGTTCGCTCCCAGCTGCGTTTTGGTCCGCTTCCTCGTCACCAGGCGACGAACGTTTACACGTGCATGCTTGTCTGTTTAAATTAGGGGAAGGTGCTTTTAAAATACATTTTTATGCGATTTTTCTCGTAAAATAGTGATAATATTCCAACCGGGAGACGTTGTATCCGTTCAAACAGTGAAAGAAAAAAATGGACTCGTCTCGTGCACGAGCGCCTCAGTGTCATTGTTCCCACTCACAAAAACCCCTGCTGTTTTTCGCCCAGAGACTGGAGAGCTCTCATTCCACTATCTGGCGCCTTCCTAGAGCCAATGGAAGCCTTAGAAAATGTCACGTTACAGCAGAGATGCTGTATTTTCGATGGAGATGCCACAGAAGGACAAGAAATGGTCAGACAGGGCACTTCCTGTATAGAATCTTCTCAGGTTTTGGCCTGCCATATGAGTTCTGTTATACTCACAGACACCATTCAAACAGTTTTAGAAACTTTAGAGTGTTTTCTATCCAAATATACTAATTATATGCATATTCTAGTTTATGGGCAGGAGTAGTAACCAGATTAAATCGAGTACGTTTTTTATCCGGACGAGAAAATACTGCCCCCTATCCCTAACAGGTTTTAACAGAGACAACTTGTCTTCAGGTCTGAAAATTGCGTTATCTTAATTAGGACTTCAACTTGAAAGATTGTAGGTTCTGACCTTGGATTAGTTTGGTGATCCTCTCTGACTCTTGGTCGATCATTTCCGGGTTACCGTGGATGGTGGTGATCTTAGAGAATTCCGGGCCTGTGGAAGGAAACTGGAGCTGTTAGACACAAAACGGCGGATGCATGGATCCACAGCTACAGTTTCACACTGTAGAACACAGCTCCCTAGTCCTGCTCCTATATCCTAGTCCTGGTTCTATACCCTAGTCCTGGTCCTATACCCTAGTCCTGGTCCTATACCCTAGTCCTGGTCCTATACCCGCGACCCTGGTCCTATACCCTCGACCCTGGTCCTATACCCGCGACCCTGGTCCTATACCCACGACCCTGGTCCTATACCCGCGACCCTGGTCCTATACCCTCGACCCTGGTCCTATACCCTCGACCCTGGTCCTATACCCTCGACCCTGGTCCTATACCCTCGACCCTGGTCCTATACCCTCGACCCTGGTCCTATACCCGCGACCCTGGTCCTATACCCGCGACCCTGGTCCTATACCCTCGACCCTGGTCCTATACCCTCGACCCTGGTCCTATACCCGCGACCCTGGTCCTATACCCGCGACCCTGGTCCTATACCCGCGACCCTGGTCCTATACCCTCGACCCTGGTCCTATACCCTCGACCCTGGTCCTATACCCGCGACCCTGGTCCTATACCCTCGACCCTGGTCCTATACCCTCGACCCTGGTCCTATACCCTCGACCCTGGTCCTATACCCTCGACCCTGGTCCTATACCCTCGACCCTGGTCCTATACCCTCGACCCTGGTCCTATACCCGTGACCCTGGTCCTATACCCGTGACCCTGGTCCTATACCCTCGACCCTGGTAGTTGTTGGTAAAAATGACTCCACCTAACAATCCAACATGGAACCTGTTCCATTTTGGTTCACCTGTGTCCGTCTTTCTTCAGATCTGCAGCACTGAAGGGGACATCGATGGTCTCCCCGAATCAGGGGGAGGTAGTACTGAGCATTAACAACAAGATATTCTATCTAGATAGAAGAGAGTTCATTTAAGGTGGCCCTACCCTCAATGATGTGAGGCTCGACGATCTTGGTGACCGTTGTGTGTCCGGTTCCACCTTAAGAGCAGCAGCAGAGAGGAGTGGAGGGATGTCGTAGTCATTTAATGACTTAACAACATATACTGACCAGAGAAACAGACTGACAGACACAGTACACACCCGGCTATGCCTCCTACTCCACCACCAGTAACACACAGACACAAACACCTGGATGCATGCACAAACACACACACTTCACCCTTACAGAAGTGGACCAATCCATTCACAATTCACACTAGGCACCATAACCCATCATTGCAGACAGACAGACTGATGATGGACAGACACATACCCACAAACCACCATGTTTCACATTCATATGTGTTCTCTCTCAAACTAATTGACAAAACTGAATATGGACTACAACAGAATATGGACTACAACAGAACATGGGACTACAACAGAACATGGGACTACAACAGAACATGGGACTACAACAGAACATGGACTAGAGCAGCATATGGACTACAACAGAATATGGACTACAACAGAATATGGACTACAACAGAATATGGACTACAACAGAATGTTGAAAAATAGAGCTTTGATAAATGATTTGTTTCTTTTGGGCCAATAGCATGTCTGTATAGACATGGATGGAATCCCAATTGGCATAGGACTTTGGTCAAAAGGGGGTAAATAGTGTTTGAGATACAAGTTTAAGTTGGGAGTTTTTGGGAAAAAAATGATCTCCAATTTATGTTTTGGCCACAAATATGAGTATAGGACAAAAAAAACATTATTTGGATATGAGTAAACCTTCTTAGGGATAGGGTCTAGTTTCCTGAATTTCCGCCTGACTAACGTGCCCAAAAGTAAACTGCCTTTTACTCAGGCCCAGAAGCTAGGATATGCACATAATTGGTAGCATTGGATAGAAAATACTTTGAATTTTCTAAAACTGTTAACCTGTCTGGGCTAGGGGGCAATATTTTCACGGCCGGATAAAAAACGTACCCGATTTAAACTGGTTACTACTCTTTCCCAGAAATGAGAATATGCACATTATTAGTAGATTTGGATAGAAAACACTCTGAAGTTTCTAAAACTGTTTGAATGTCTGTGAGTATAACATAACTCATATGGCAGGCAAAAACCAGAGAAAATTTCAAGCAGGAAGTGGCCTGTATGACAATTTGTAGTTCTTCTTTCTAGTCCCTTTCGAAACTACAGTATCTCTGGGTTATGTTGCACTTTCTAAGGCTTCTATTGGCTCTCTAAAGCCGTCAGAAAGTAGATTGAGGAGTCTCCTGTCTCTGGGCAGAGTATGGTAGCACAGTTTGTCAGTGGTCTGCCTAGTGACTAAGAGATTGGAGATGCGCGTTCACGAGACCACGCTGTTTTTTCTTTCCCTCTTTGAATGAATACACTATTGTCCGGTTTGGAATATTATCGCTATTTTACAAGAAAAATACCATAAAATTTGATTTTAAACAGCGTTTGATATGCTTCTAAGTATGGTAAAGGAACATTTTTAATTTTTTGTCTCGAAATGCGCTCGCGCGTTACCCTTTGGATAGTGACCCCGAACGCACGAACAAAACGGAGGTATTTGGACATAACTATGGATTATTTGGAACAAAACAACATTTCTTGTGGAAGTAGCAGTCCTGGGAGTGCATTCTGACGAAGCTCAGCAAAGGTAATACCATTTTTCTATTAGTAATTCTGAGTTTAGTGAGCCCCGAAGTTGGCGGGTGTCAAAATAGCTAGCCGTGATGGCTGAGCTATGTACTCAGAATATTGCAAAATGTGCTTTCGCTGAAAAACTATTTTAAAATCTGGCATAGCGATTGCATAAAGGAGTTCTGTATCTATAATTCTTAAAATAATTGTTATGTATTTTGTCAACGTTTATGGTGAGTAATTTAGGTAATTCACCGGACGTTTTGGGTGGGAATGCATGTTCTGAACATCACTTGCCAATGTAAAAAGCGGTTTTTGGATATAAATATGACCTTGATTGAAAAATACATGCATGTATTGTATAACATAATGTCCTAGGAGTGTCATCTGATGAAGATCATCAAAGGTTAGTGCTTCATTTAGCTGTGTTTTGGGTTTATGTAACATATATGCTTGATTGGAAAATGGCTGTGTGATTATTTGTGGCTATGTACTCTCATAACATAATCTAATGTTTTGCTTTCGCTGTAAAGCCTTTTTGAAATCGGACAATGTGGGTTGTGCCGTGGCGGAGATCTTTGTGGGCTATACTCAGCCTTGTCTTAGGACGGTAAGTTGGTGGTTGGAGACATCCCTCTAGTGGTGTGGGGGCTGTGCTCTGGGAATGTGGGTGGGGTTATATCCTGCCTGTTTAGCCCTGTCCGGGGGTATCATCGGATGGGGCCACAGTGTCTTCTGATCCCTCCTGTCTCAGCCTCCAGTATTTATGCTGCAGTAGTTTATGTGTCGGGGGGCTAGGGTCAGTCTGTTACATCTGGAGTATTTCTCTTGTCTTATCCGGTGTCCTGTGTGAATTTAAATATGCTCTCTCTAATTCTCTCTTTCTCTCTTTCTTTCTTTCTCTCGGAGGACCTGAGCCCTAGGACCATGCCTCAGGACTACCTGGCATGACGACTCCTTGCTGTCCCCAGTCCACCTGGCCGTGCTGCTGCTCCAGTTTCAACTGTTCTGCCTGCGGCTATGGAACCCTGACCTGTTCACCGGACGTGCTACCTGTCCCCGACTTGCTGTTCTCAACTCTCTAGAGACAGCAGGAGCGGTAGAGATACTCTCAAAGATCGGCTACGAAAAAGCCAACTGACACTTACTCTTGAGTTGCTGACTTGTTGCACCCTCGACAACTACTATGATTATTATTATTTGACCATGCTGGTCATTTATGAACATTTTAACATCTTGACCATGTTCTGTTATAATATCCACCCGGCACAGCCAGAAGAGGACTGTCCACCCCTCATAGCCTGGTTCCTCTCTAGGTTTCTTCCTAGGTTTTGGCCTCTCTAGGGAGTTTTTCCTAGGGAGTTTTTCTAGCCACCGTGCTTCTTTCACATGCATTGCTTGCTGTTTGGGGTTTTAGGCTGGGTTTCTGTACAGCACTTTGAGATATCAGCTGATGTACGAAGGGCTATATAAATAAATTTGATTTGATTTTGATTTGGAAGCCCTAGGAACTGCAACCTGGGAGGACTTCCTTTTATATTCCCATTGACAGCCATAGTAATCAAGGGTGAGCTGAAAAAAAAAAACATTCTGGATGGATTGTCCTCGGATTTTTGCATGCCATATCAGTTCTGTTATACTCACATACATTATTGTAACATTTTGGAAACTTTAGAGTGTTTCCTATCCAATACTACCAATTCTATGCATATCCTAGCTTCTGGGCCTGAGTAACAGGCAGTTTACTTTGGGCACCTCATTCATCCAAACTTCCGAATACTGCCCCCTAGCCCGAAGAAGTAAATCGCTATTTGTGATTTTGTGCTGGTTGAAAAATATGTTGTGGGGCGCCGTCCTCAGACAATCGCATGGTATGCTTTCACCGTGAAGCCTTTTTGAAATCTGAAAACGCAGTTAGATTACCAAGAAGTTAAGCTTTTAAATTATATAAGACACTTGTATGTTCATGAATGTTTAATATTACGATTATTTATTTATACTGTACTCTATACCATCTACTGCTTCTTGCCTATGCCGTTCGGCCATCGCTCATCCATATATTTTTATATACATATTCTTATTCATCCTTTACACTTGTGTGTATAAGGTAGTTGTTGTGAAATTGTTAGATTACTTGTTAGATATTACTGCATGGTCAGAACTAGAAGCACAAGCATTTCACTACACTCGCATTAACATCTGCTAACCATGTGTATGTGACAAATAACATTTGATTTGAATTGCACGCCCTCCAATTTCACCGGATGTTGTCGGCTCCGCTAGCGGGACACCTAGCCTGAATATGAACTTTTAAAAGTGAGATTTTTGCTGGGAAGTTACTTTAAAGGACACTATTCCTTTGTGAATAAGTCTTCTGCTCTTAGCTACAAAGAGCAAGAATTATACATTAGCCCTGAATGGTCTAGGCTACTGACACATGCAGGTCACCTCACAGCCAGTACACACTGCAGAGAATACCATCCATCTATGCAGGTCACCTCACAGCCAGTACACACTGCAGAGAATACCATCCATCTATGCAGGTCACCTCACAGCCAGTACACACTGCAGAGAATACCATCCATCTAGGCAGGTCACCTCACAGCCAGTACACACTGCAGAGAATACCATCCATCAAGGCTACTGACACATGCAGGTCACCTCACAGCCAGTACACACTGCAGAGAATACCATCCATCAAGGCAGGTCACCTCACAGCCAGTACACACTGCAGAGAATACCATCCATCTAGGCTGGTGACTCATGCAGGTGTCACGTCCTGACCATAGTAAGATATTATTTTCTATGGTAGAGTAGGTCAGGGCGTGACAGGGGGTGTTTTGTGTTTTTTCTATGTTTTCTATTTCTATGTTTAAGTTCTAGGTTTCTATTTCTATGTTGCTTTTTTTGGGATGATCTCCAATTAGAGGCAGCTGGTCCTCATTGTCTCTAATTGGAGATCATATTTAAGTAGGGTTTTTTTCCACCTGCGTTTGTGGGCAGTTATTTTCTGTTTATTCTCTGTACCTGACAGAACTGTGCGCTGTTGTTTTTTCGTTTTGTTATTTTGCTTCAGTATTTTCATTTATTATAAATTATCATCATGAGCACTCAACACGCTGTGCTTTGGTCCGATCCTTTCGACAGCCGTTACAGCAGGTTACCTCACAGCCAGTACACACTGCAGAGAATACCATCCATCTTTTTTTGTCTTCACTTTGGATTGGGTTTACTGCTTTGTTGTCAGGGTTTAGGATCCATACGGATATCTGATTTGTCAAATAGTGTTATATAATGTAGGGTTCAATTGTAGGTGTGTGAGTGTTATTAACGGTACTTTGGAGTATTTTGAGGTCAAGAATAATAATAGATTTAATAACTTAATTAATAATAATTTTATTTCCATCTAAATTTGTTTCCCTATCAATAATTTTGCCAGGCTAAATATTCACAGTCCTACAAAAAAAAAAAATGTCACACAGGAACAGTATCAGTCCCCATATTATGGGATGCTGGTTATAGAGAGAGGGCGATAGGAAAGCAGCCATGTTGGGTGACCTATATATACGTGCGGTTGTCAGTCGTTTGTTTGTTTGTTTACGTCTCCGACAGACTAATCTCCCTCTGTAAGGTTCTTGATTCTCCTCCTCCTGGAGAGTATGAACCTCACTCTCCAGAAACTTCTCAACCTTGGACACGTCTAATCATTGGATCTAAACATGGAAAAGTCATCACAGATCCTGTAGTTGCCTGTGGTAGACCAGAGGTTATAAAATCTATCCTCTGGGACAACATCTGAAGGATTAAAGTCGCAAATCTTTACTGACCTTCTTCAAGCATCTTGTTGATGTCTCCTTCAGTGTCCAGCCTTCCATCTGAGGAACCACGGTGAGCTGTGATCAGGACAGAATTCTTTATGTCTTCTACTGTAATCTAACTCAACCCAGCAGCAGGTCAATGTTATATTAACATTCAACTATCCCTCAATGTGATGTCAGAGAGCTGTGATTCCCAAACTTTTGTTTGCTTCTTATTATTAAGCAAACCTTTCAAATGCTATCGTGACACACAAATTGACCAACCCAAGCCTAAGCCACGGCCTTGCTGTGTGCCAATATTCCAGATCAACCATTTTGGAAACATGGAAACTTACTCTCAATAACCCTGGTGACCTTTGTGATGGAAGGCACTCCTTCGATGACCCTGGTAACCTTGGTGATAGCGGGTTCGCCCTCGATGACCCTGGTAACCTTGGTGATAGCGGGTTCGCCCTCGATGACCCTGGTAACCTTGGTGATAGCGGGTTCGCCCTCGATGACCCTGGTAACCTTGGTGATAGCGGGTTCGCCCTCGATGACCCTGGTAACCTTGGTGGTAGCGGGTTCGCCCTCGATGACCCTGGTAACCTTGGTGATAGCGGGTTCGCCCTCGATGACCCTGGTAACCTTGGTGATAGCGGGTTCGCCCTCGATGACCCTGGTAACCTTGGTGATAGCGGGTTCGCCCTCGATGACCCTGGTAACCTTGGTAATGCTTGGTTCTCCCTTGATTACCCTCTTCACCTTGTTGAAGGTAGGCTCACCCTCGACAACTCTTGTAACCTTGGTGATTGCGGGTTCGCCCTCGACGACTCTGGTAACCTTGGTGATTGCGGGTTCGCCCTCGACGACTCTGGTAACCTTGGTGATAGCGGGTTTGCCCTCGATGACCCTGGTAACCTTGGTGACGGACGGTACTCCCTCGATGCGTCTCGTAACCTTGGTGAGGGTCGGCTCTCCTTTGATCACTCTGGTCACCTTGGTGATTTCAGGCACTGGAAAGGAAGAAAGATTTATTAAATCCTCAGCATCTGAAGGGTCTATAACCCCAGCAAAGATACATTGGAAATGTGACAAATGTACTGATTAAAAACCAACCATTTATCAATACAAAAGGTTGATAAAGAATGGTATGAGTGAGAACCCACTGCTACCCATGTGAAGAAGCCTTATATCTTCTCCCTTCCAAAACTCCACGAACCCCTGCATTGTTACTTAAAACCTGTTGGTGCTAGGGGGCAGTATTTGCACGGCCGGATAATAAACGTACCCGATTTAAACTGGTTAATACTCTTGCCCAGAAATGAGAATATGCATATAATTAGTAGATTTGGATAGAAAACACTGTAAAGTTTCTGAAGCTGTTTGAATGGTGTCTGTGAGTATAACAGAACTCATTTGGCAGGCCAAAACCTGAGAAGATTCCATAAAGGAAGTGCCCTGTCTGACAATTTGTTCTCCTTCTGTGGCATCTCTATCGAAAACACAGCATCTCTGCTGTAACGTGACATTTTCTAAAGCTTCTATTGGCTCTCAGAAGGCGCCAGATAGTGTAATGGGGTGTCTGCAGTCTCTGGGCGAAGTACAGCAGCTCTGTTTGTGAGTGGTCAGGCTGGAAACAGTGACACTGGAGATGCGCGTTCATGAGAATTCAAAATGTTTTTCTTTCAGCCTTTGAATGAATACAACATCCGCCGGGTTGGAATATTATCGCTATTTTATGAGAAAAATAGCATACAAATTGATTTTAAACAGCGTTTGACATGCTTCGAAGTACAGTAATGGAATATTTAGACATTTTTGTCACGAAATGTGCTCGCGCGTCACCCTTTCGGATACTGACCTGAACGCACGAACAAAACGGAGCTATTTGAATATAACTATGGATTATTTGGATCCAAAACAACATTTGTTGTTGAAGTAGAAGTCCTGGGAGTGCATTCTGACGAAGAACAGCAAAGGTAATCCAATTTTTCTTATAGTAAATCTGAGTTTGGTGAGGGCCAAACTTGGTGGGTGTCAAATTATATATGCTTGCTTTGAAAATGGCTGTGTGATTATTTTTGGCAGGGTACTCTCCTGACATAATCTAATGTTTTGCTTTTGCTGTAAAGCCTTTTTGAAATGGGACAATGTGGTTAGATTAACGAGAGTCTTGTCTTTAAAACGGTGTAAAATAGTCATACGTTTGAGAAAGTTATAGCATTTGAGGTATTTGTATTTCGCGCCACGCGATTCCACTGGCTGTTGACTAGGTGGGACGCAAACGTCCCACCTTGCCCAGGGAGGTTAGACTAGCCTTCAATCAGCTAAGGACTACCACATTTCTGGAGTGAAGAGGCACTATTTTCTTCCCTGGCGAATTTCAGTGCTGCAGCACAGGTCAGTTTTTATTTAGAGCCTTGAACAGCTGAAGGCGAACAGATCTGAGCTCGCATCAACGACTCTGACCCTCCCTCCACCCTTCTATGTGTGTGTAAATCCTTCATTAGGGACTCAGTAGAGACAGGTTGAAATCCATAAAACCATACTCTTGCATTTACATTTTTGTCATTTAGCAGTCGCTCTTATCCAGAGCGACTTACAGTAGTGAATACATACATTTCATGCATTTTTTTGTTGTTGTTTGTACTGGCCCCCTGTGGGAATCGAACCCACAACCCTGGCGTTGCACACACCATGCTGGCATTGCAAACACCATGCTCTACCAACTGAGCCACAGGTTACTCATGTCTACCCATATAGACTACCCTGAAACACTACCCCGACTGTCTACCCATACAGACTACCCTGAAACACTACCCCTACTGTCTACCCCTACTGTCTACCCCTCCAGACTACCCCTACTGTCTACCCCTACTGACTACCCCTACTGTCTACCCCTACTGTCTACCCCTACTGACTACCCCTACTGTCTACCCCTACTGTCTACCCCTACTGTCTACCCCTCGTGTCTACCCCTACTGTCTACCCCTACTGACTACCCCTACTGTCTACCCTTACTGACTACCCCTCATGTCTACCCCTACTGACTACCCCTACTGTCTACCCCTACTGACTACCCCTAGTGTCTACCCCTCGTGTCTACCCCTACTGTCTACCCCTACTGTCTACCCCTACTGACTACCCCTACTGTCTATCCCTACTGACTACCCCTACTGACTACCCCTATTGACTACCCATGTACCAACAGGCACACATAACTAATAAGGACCAGCACCTATTATAAAAACAGTTAAATTTGCGGCTGTAAGCCCTGGTATAATCCCGGACACTGATAAAGGGAAGGACAACCCACGGAGATAGCTGGAATCAGAACACAGTAAAGGGAAGCACAACCCACGGAGATAGCTGGAATCAGAACACAATACAGAGAAGGACAACCCACAGAGATAGCTGGAATCAGAACACAATACAGAGAAGGACAACCCACAGAGATAGCTGGAATCAGAACACAACTAAGGGAAGGAAAACCCACAGAGATAGCTGGAATCAGAACACACTTTTCCGATACATAGACCTCTACAAATCTCAGCTGTCTGAACAGCTCTCAACCAGATAGAAAACCAAAGCTAGAGTTCTCTGAGTGCATTTGAAATAAGTACTTGTAGTTTAAACAACAAACCAACTGGATTAAAACAAGTTTATACTTTGGGTTCTGATGGGATACGACAGTTGAACTAAGCTCATGAAGCATTTCTAAGTTATATTCTTCAAGAATCAATGGGTATGCTTTATATCATGATTTCAATATTCCAAAAGTGGATGCAGCTGCAGATTGCCCCTTTAACAGGAGGTAGACAATCCCTCTTACCTCCTAAATAGCGAACACCAAACTACTTATCCACACATTGCTGTTTCCTAATACAGCGAGCCAGGCTCACGTTGGATTAGCCTCAGACCCAAAAGGACAGATACTGGCCTGGACTCTCCTTCTCTAGTAACGATACAGTGACAGCTCAATTACATCATCAACAAGAGACCAATTACTTCATCAACAAGAGACCAATTAGGCTACCTTATCAACAAGACGTCAATATTCCACATGAGAGGGACAGAGAACAATATTCCACATGGGACGGACAGAGGACAATATTCCACATGGGACGGACAGAGGACAATATTCCACATGCGACGGACAGAGGACAATATTCCACATGGGACGGACAGAGGACAATATTCCACATGGGAGGGACAGAGAACAATATTCCACATGGGAGGGACAGAGAACAATATTCCACATGGGACGGACAGAGGACAATATTCCACATGGGAGGGACAGAGAACAATATTCCACATGGGATGGACAGAGGACAATATTCCACATGGGACGGACAGAGGACAATATTCCACATGGGACGGACAGAGGACAATATTCCACATGGAAGATAGAAAGGGACAGAGGTCAATATTCCACATGGAAGATAGAAAGAGACTAAGGTCAATATTCCATATGGGACAGACAGAGGTCAACGTTCCACATGAAAGATAAACTACTGGATAAGCCTCTGTCTCTCAGAACAACCTCTGTCCGACACTTGAGCCATTACGCCAAGAGATCCGAACCCCTTGACAAAATCGCCAGGTCGCTACAGTAACATAAAAGGCTGCCGTAGGACTGACGTCCAACCCGCTGAATTTCAGAAATGTGACACTGCTAGAACTTCAAACATAAATAACTAAAGGACTCTATGTATTCAGTTATATTATTATTATTATATTATATTATAATTATTATATTATATTATATTATATTATTTTATTATTATTATATTATATTATATTATTATATTATTATTATTATTATTATATTATTATATATTATTATATTATATATATATTATTATATTATATTATTATATATTATATTATATATTATATTATTATATTATATTATATATTATATTATATTATTATATTATTTTATTATATTATTATTATATTATATTATATTATTATATTATTATATTATTATATTATTATTATATTATATTATTATATTATTATGCTATATTATTATATTATATTATTATGCTATATTATTATATTATATTATTATATTATTATATTATTATATTATATTATTATATTATTATATTATTATATTATTATATTATATTATTATATTATATTATTATATTATATTATTATATTATATTGACATAAACTCTGTTTACCTGATTCCACGTCGGATTCCGATTGGACGTGAGATGTCGTGGTGATTGTCCTCTCTGCAAAACAATCGAACACAAAGCTGGTATTACGTCAATGTTTAGAACAATCTACGACGACGTCGATGATGAAGACGGTAATGATGAACTTACTGATGAAGGTGAGGGGGATTTTGGAGTAGGAGAATCCAGAGACATACTAAAACACAACGACAACAAATGAGAGGTTGGGATAAGGTAAGACAGAAATTAAATATATATGACTGCAGATATGGCCAGCCAATAAAACACACCGGATCTTACCGGATTGTGCCACACACATACACACAACCCTCCCCCCTTCCACACACACACACACACACACACACACACACACACACACACACACACACACACACACACACACCGCTGCGCTAACCTTGATCTGGATGTAATTGATGAGTTTCTTCAGCAGCACCAGCAGGGACTCGCGACCCACAGGCAGGTCTGGAGATCACAGATACATGGTCACGCACGCACGCACAAACACACACACACACACACACACACACACACACACATGCACGAGCACACACACACACACACACACATGCATGGACGAGCACACGCATGCATGAGCACAGACACACGCATGCATAAGCACACACACACACACACACACGAGCACACACACACACGAGCACACACACGCACGAGCACACACACACGAGCACACACACACACACGCACACATAGAAACACACACGCACACACACGAGCACACACACACACTCCCACGCACACACACACGAGCACACACACGAGCACACACACACACACACGCATGCACGAGCACACACACACACACACAGTAACTCACCCCCAGGGTAAAGGATGTTCTTTACCACGTGAATCACTCCGTTGGTGGCCATCAGATCAATGTCGGACACGTCCAGCGAGTTCACGTGGATGGACTTGTTCACCTGTCGTAAAACACAGTCATAACGGTGTTATAAATAATGCTATAACTATAGGATTACCAATGATAGACATGATGGAGTTGTTCACCTGTCATAACAAGGCTCCTAAGTGTTATAAACAGTTATGACCATTGTTATTACTTTAACCAATAGTAATAGGATGTAGTACAGTATACATGGATAGAGTTGTTCACCAGTTATAACAAGGGCCCTAAGTGTTATAAACAGTTATAACCATTCTTATTACTGTAACCAATAGTGATAGGATGGAGTACAGTATAAGTGGATGGAGCACCTGGGAGAGCTAATAACATGTAATAATAATTATTATTATTATAAATGCTATTCAGTTACATGAACTGTGTTTTAATTGAAATGTAAACATTAGCTATAGTTGATAAAAACGTAAGATATTCAAATTAACTCCAAAACATGATCTACGCACCAACAACGTTTTCCAGCCAACACAGAACTGTAGTTCCGTTGGCTGTCTGTACCCCAACATGTCATCTCATTTACGTCATTTACATTTACGTCATTTAGCAGACGCTCTTATCCAGAGCGACTTACAAATTGGTGCATTCACCTTAAGATATCCAGTGGAACAACCACTTTACAATACATCTATATCTTTTTTTGGGGGGGGGGGGGGGTTAGAAGGATTACTTTATCCTATCCCAGGTATTCCTTAAAGAGGTGGGGTTTCAGGTGTCTCCGGAAGGTGGTGATTGACTCCGCTGTCCTGGCGTCGTGAGGGAGCTTGTTCCACCATAGGGGTGCCAGAGCAGCGGACAGTTTTGACTGGGCTGAGTGGGAACTGTGCTTCCTCAGAGGTAGGGAGGCCAGCAGGCCAGAGGTGGATGAACGCAGTGCCCTTGTTTGGGTGTAGGGACTGATCAGAGCCTGAAGGTACGGTGGTGCCGTTCCCCATCTCCACTGGTCAAACTGCTTAGGGACCGAACATCTTAACTAACAATGTGTTGGAAAAACCATTACTAATAGCACCAAGCTGTCATTGATTAAGTTGTCAATGATCAAGTTTCACTTGGGAGATATAACAGCAACAATGATATATGATGATAACAGACAGCGCTTACAGATAATTACACTGTAGGACGATAACAGCAGTGGGACACACAGTCATAATGATTCCCTCTCTAATACATCAGGACATTGTTGTGTAATCGTACTGAAGGGGAGCTAAAGAGTCAAGCGCAGGAGAGCAGAGATGTCAATGTAGTCGTCTTTAATAGGCAAGTCCCAAAACGGTACAGGTACAATGTCCTTAAACGCCCGAGACCATGGAACACACAGGAGGAAAACAACGCTCCTACTATACTAAACACACGGTACACATGAATAAACTGAGGAGAAACCTCCACGAGAAACATGAAAATAACCCCCTCACAAACCTAGGCGGGGAAACAGGGGTAAATATATACACACAGAAATTAAAGCAAATGAAAACCAGGTGTGAATGAACCAAAGACAAAACCAACAGAAAAGGAAAAATGGATCGTTGATGGCTAGTAGGCCGGCGACTCCGACTGCCGAGCGCCGCCCGAACAAGGAGAGGAACCACTTTCGGTGGAAGTCGTGACAGACATAATGATTCTGTTACTAATAACATCAGCTCATAATGATGTTTGTGTGTGTGTGGTGTGTTTGCGTGCGCGTGTGTTAAAGAAACATCTGAATTAACTGTCTCCTAAGAGTCGACATTAAAAAGGTGAAAAGTGAAGACATGAAGGGGTGAAATTTTCACAAGATGGCAGTTCCAGATGGCGATTCCAGATGGCGATTCCAGATGGCGATTCCAGATGGCGATTCCAGATGCAGTTCCAGATGGCAATTCCAGATGGCATGTCCCTCCCATTGTTGGAGATTTTGGAACTTTAACTTTCTGTGCCCCCAGGGAAACTAATTTCCTGTAATTTAACTGTCGACTTGTGTCTCTGGGGACGGACATGTCCAGTCAGAGACAGAACAGTTTCTCTCCTATTCTGGGTCTCTCTCTCTCTCTAACCCTCGACTGAGAGTGTCTCTCTCTCTCTCTAACCCTCGACTTTGAGTGTCTCTCTCTCTCTCTCTAACCCTCGACTTTGAGTGTCTCTCTCTCTAACCCTCAACTTTCAGTGTCTCTCTCTCTCTAAACCTCGACTTTGAGTGTCTCTCTCTCTCTCTAACCCCTAATTTGAGCCACTATCTCTAACTCTGTGACACGCACTCCCTATGAAGACACACACACACATTTTCACCTCAGGATATGGTAAGGTCACTTCTTACTTCCTGTCTGTCTTCACATCCCCATTTAGACATAGCCAATAATCTCCTCCCATTACAGCTAATCCCCCCCCCCATGCCCCTGAACAAGGCAGTTAACTCACTGTGCCCTGGTTAGGCCGTTATTGAAAATAAGAATTTGTTCTTAACTGACCTTGCCAAGTTAAATAAAGGTACAAAAAAGGTAAAAAATAAAATAAACACATTTTTCAAAAATCTGTTCCTTCAGAGCATGTATCTGTGGAGTTCAGCCAAAACGAATTCTCTCTCTCTCTCTCCTCTCTTCATCTTCTCTTCTCCCTCTCTCTCTCTCTACTCTCTCCTCTCCATACTCTCTCTCCACTCTCTCTCTCGTCTCAACAAACTATCGCTCTCTCTCTCCTCTCTCTCTCTCTCTCAAAACCAATCCTCGTCACCTTCCTCCTCTCTCTCTCCTCTCCCTCCCGTCGTCATCTCTCTCTCCTCTCTCTCTCTCATCTCTCTCTCTCTCTCCTCTCTCTCCTCTCCTCTTCTCATCCCCCTCTCAGATCTCACCCCTTCTCGACTCCTCCACCCACTTCCCAGCTCCTCCCGCCTTTGTCCATCTTACTTAGCTCTCCTCAACAACCGTAACCCCTCTCCTCCAGGTTCCCCTCCCTCCTCCCCCTCCCTCCCTGCATCTCTGGACAAGGTGAATTAACATATGCCTTGTTTCTGAGTTCTGAACTTCCTCCATGCATTAAGGAAGGCTTTTCTGAGACTGTCCAGACTGATAGAGACAGGAAAAAGGGATATCTGTGTTGTGGATAAAATGGAGGAGGGAGGGGGTGTGGAGTGGAGTGAAAACTGGAGAGAGAGAGAGAGAGAAGTGGAGAGAGAGGAGCAAGAGTGAGAGCGAGAGAGAGAAAGAGAAAGAGAGAGAGAGTTGGAGAGAGAGAGAGAGAGGTGGAGAGTCCTGACCATTTGACCTAACATCTTATGGTAACTAGCTCTATGATACTGAACAAACTGCTAGCCTAAGTCATTCATTATATGTGCAGTGCATTTGGAAAGTATTCAGACCCCTTCCCTTTTCCACACTTTGGTATGAAACAGCCTTATTCTCAAATTGATTAAACAAAAAAGAACCCTCAATCTACACACAATACCCCATAATGACAAAGAAAAACAGGTTTTAAGAAATGTATAAAAAATAAAAAACAGAAATACCTTATTAAGTATTCAGACCCTTTACTATGAGACTGTAAATTGAGCTCAGGGTACATCCTGTTTCCTTTGATCATCCTTGAGATGTTTCTACAACTGTATTGGAGTCCACTTGTGGTAAATTCCAATGATTAGACATGATTTGGAAAAGCACACACCTGTCTATTTAAAATCCCACAGTTGACAGTGCACGTCAGAGCAAAAACCAAACCATGAGGTCGAAGGAGTGCTCCGAGACAGGATTGTGTCGAGGCACAGATCTGGGGTAGGACACCAAACAAATGTATGCACCATTGAAGGTCCCCAAGAACACAGTAGCATCCATCATTCTTAAATGGAAGAAGTCTGGAACCACCAAGAACTGAGCAATCGGGGGAGAAGGGCCTGGGTCAGGGAGGTGACCAAGAACCTAATGGTCACTCTGACAGAGCTCCAGAGTTCCTCTGTGGAGATAGGAAAACTTTCCAGATAGACAACCATCTCTGCAGCACTCCACATATCAGGCCTTTAACGGTAGAGTGGCCAGACGGAAGCCACTCCTCAGTAAAAGCCACATGACACAGCTTAGAGTTTGCAAAAAGGCTCCTAAAGGACTCTCAGAACATGAGAAACAAAATTCTCTGGTCTGATGAAACCAAGATTGAACTCTTTGGCCTGAATACCAAGCGTCACATCTGGAGGAAACCTGGCACCCACCCCTACGGTGAAGCATGGGTGGTGGCAGCATCATGCTGTAGGGATGTTTTTAAATGGCAGGGACTGAGAGACTAGTCAGGATCAAGGGAAAGATGAACTGAGCAAAGTACATTGAGATCCTTGATGAAAACCTGCTCCAGAGCACTCAGGACCTCAGACTGGGGTGAAGGTTCACCTTCCAACAGGACAACAACCCTTAGCACACCAGCCAAGACAACGCAGGAGTGTCCTTGAGTGGCCCAGCCACAGCCCGGACTTGAAACCCGAGCGAACATCTCTGGATAAAACTGAAAATAGCTGTGCAAGCGATGCTCCCCATCCAACCTGATGGAGCTTGAGAGTATCTGCAGAGAAGAATGTGAGAAAACTCCCCAAATACAGGTGTGCCAAGATTTTGGCGTCATACCCAAGAAGACTGAAAGCTGTAACAGCTGCCAAAGGTGCTTCAACAAAATACTGAGTAAAGGGTCTGATTATTTATTTAAATGTGATATTAATTTCTTTGTTTTTGAATACATTTTCAAACAATTCTATAAACCTGTTTTCACAGGTTCATTATGGGGTATTGTGTGTAGATGGATGAGGGAAACAAACAGTTGAATCCATTTTAGATAAGGCTGTAACGTAACAAAATGCGTAAAAAGTAAAGGGGTCTGAATAACTTTCCCGAATGCACTGTAAGAGTTCATGTAAGTCTTGTTACTGTAACCCTTGGCTTGTGGTAGTGAAGGGAGTTTCCCCAGGATAATGAGGTAATTGCAGACAGTAATGAGAGGAAATGCTGCCTACTAAGTTTCCGTCTGCTCTGCCTCTGGGACTACCTCAGAGCAGTGTTGCGTTCGAGACCACCTAAATCAAGTCCGAGTCAAGACCAAGACCGGGGGGGTGAGACTGAGTCAAGACGGAGACAAGGGGTGCAGAGACCGGGGGGGGGGTGAGACTGAGTCAAGACGGAGACAAAGGGTCCAAGACCGGGGGGGTGAGTCTGAGTCAAGACGGAGACAAAGGGTCCAAGACCGGGGGGGTGAGACTGAGTCAAGACGGAGACAAGGGGTCCAAGACCGGGGGGTGAGACTGATTCAAGACGGAGACAAGGGGTCCAAGACCGGGGGTGGTGAGACTGATCAAGACAGAGACAAGGGGTCCAAGACCGGGGGGTGAGACTGAGTCAAGACAGAGACAAGGGGTCCAAGACCGGGGGGTGAGATGAGTCAAGACAGAGACAAGGGATCCAAGACCGGGAGGGGAGTGAGACTGAGTCAGACGGAGACAAGGGGTCCAAGACCGGGGGGTGAGACTGAGTCAAGACGGAGACAAGGGGTCCAAGACCGGGGGGGTGAGACTGAGTCAAGACGGAGACAAGGGGTCCAAGACCGGGGGGGTGAGACTGAGTCAAGACGGAGATAAGGGGTCCAACACCGGGGGTGAGACTGAGTCAAGACCAGACAAGCGGTCCAAGACCGGGGGGTGAGACTGAAGTCAAGACGGAGACAAGGGGTCCAAGACCGGGGGGGGTGAGACTGATCAAGACGGAGACAAAGGGATCCAAGACTGGGGGGGGTGAGACTGAGTCAAGACGGAGACCAGGGGTCCAAGACCGGGGGGGTGAGACTGAGTCAAGACGGAGACAAGGGGTCCAAGACGGGGGGTGAGACTGAGTCAAGACAGAGACAAGGGGTCCAAGACCGGGGGGTGAGACGGAGTCAGACAGAGACAAGGGATCCAAGACTGGGGGGGGGGGGGTGAGACCTGAGTCCAAGAGGGAGACAAGGGGGTCCAAGACCGGGGGGGTGAGACTGAGTCAAGACAGAGACAAGGGGGTCCAAGGACCGGGGGGTGAGACTGAGAGACAAGGGGTCCAAGACCGGGAGGGGGTGAGACTGAGTCAAGACGACACCAAGAAGAATGCGAGTTCCAATTCAAGACCATAATTGTAATTTTGTCAATCAGCACCATAATAAAAGTTCTAAATTTCCAGTATCTCTGTGTTCATATTTCAGAACAACATACTGATTCTGTAGACATTCAGAATAGTGAGAAAACGCTGACGGAAAATAGATCCACTCTACAAGTGATTACTAACCCAAACACAGCGGGGAACAATGGGCCGTCTACACCTTCAGAGAAGGGCCTAAGGACTTATAAAATAATGATTAGAATAATAATGTTCATTATATTATTATTTTTAACGACGTTCTGATTTAAATCTCTTCAGTTTTTTGTTGGAATAGATAGTGTTAACGCTGAAGAGAAAAAAGGGAAGCCAGGCTTCTCCCCCCAAAAATAATTAAAAAAAATATAATAATAATGTGTCTTCTCTCTGTTTCAGAATTTTCCTTCAATTCACAAGAGGCTGAATGTATCGATTGCACAGGCGAAAGCCTCCGAGTGAGCGAAACAGCACCCCTCTGTCTCTCTACCTGTAGGCCATCTATCTGATGCTGTCTGGTCCAAACGAGTATCACCTCCCTTGACAACAAAGAAAAATAGTATAACAATTTGCCGATCGGCATTGAGCTAAACTGAGTGAGCTGAACTGTGAATGGTCCTGCCGCACCAAAGAACGTTTCAAGGTGAAACCAGTTTGGATTGACATCACTGGTATCAAATCCCTTTGTGAGCATACGTCATTGACAGAAAAGTTTAATTGTTGCATCTCGTTGTGTTGTTGTCCTCCGGTGGCTAGCTAGTTGGTTAAAATTGTCCCTTTTCTAAAATTAGCCAGGGATGGAGATGGGGATTTGGACTTGTGGTTTTACTTAATTCTCTGTACTGGCCAATGATTATAAAGTCAATTCTGATCCAACCCTTAATTCATACATTGTTGTGCCCCTGGCCTGAGAGGATGGAAGTTCAATATGTAGCTAGATATAGAAGGCTAATGTTAACTAGCTAACATTGCTTTCCTCCATCCATGAATGGAAGTTAGGCTAGCGAGCAAGCATTTTAGCCATGTAGCCTAGGACAACAAACAATTAAAGTGTGTACTGTATGAGAATGGTTTAGTGTACATACAGACAGCACTTGCAGGTTGTGTCCCTGGATGGTCTTGAGCAGGTTGGTGACCCCTCCTCCAGTCCGCCGTTGATGAACACCTCCGTTACTGAAGTGGTACAGGAGGATTGTCCGCAGAGCGTTCACGTCGCCTAATGATGACATCACACAAGAAAAAACGGGAGTTACACAAATATGTATCTCAACAGTGGCTCCCTCTACCACTTACATCTCCTTTTATGAACTGAACTCAAAGAACTGGACAGGTGCCATCACTGAACTCAAAGAACTGGACAGGTGCCATCACTAACTCAAACAACTGGACAGGTGCCATCACTGAACTCAAAGAACTGGACAGGTGCCATCACTGAACTCAAGAACTGGACAGGTGGAGAGCACTGAACTCAAAGAACTGGACAGGTGGAGAGCACTGAATTCTCCAACAGACATCCACTACATTGCTGGGTCCTGTCCAATGTAGTAAAGTGGATGAAGAATTAAAGAAGATTGCTAACAAGATTGAAGGATGGAAAGAGAGACAAGAGTACTAACTAGCCAGCAGGGTGATGTCCTGTTCTGTGAGCCCCTTGAAGGCTTCATCTGTGGGGTACGAACACGGTGTAGGAGCCCTCCTGTTTCAACAGCTCTGTCAGACCTGCAGTCTTCATCAGGTGCAGGAAGATACTACAGACAGATACATAGAGATAGAGAAACCAATCACTCAACCAATCAATCAATCAATCAAATCACTCATTAAATTAATAATCCAATCAATCAAATTAACACATTGGTTTGGATGTCCTTACTTGAAGCGTCCCTCTGCCATGAGAACTTGTAGATGGTGGTCTGAGCTGGTTTGATGAGAGACCTCATCAGGTGAAGGGCTCCGTTGCTGCCCTCTTTACTGCCCCGCACCATGCAGGCATTCTCAATACACACAGCCTAGAGATAGAGATAGAGACACGTACATCAATCAATCAATCAATTCTGACTATCCATCCATCCCTCCATCCATCCCTCCCATCCATCCATCCACCCATCCACCCATCCACCCACCCATCCACCCATCCATCCACCCATCCACCCATCCACCCATCCATCCACCCATCCACCCATCCACCCATCCATCCACCCATCCATCCATCCATCCATCCATCCATCCATCCACCCACCACCCATCCATCCACCCATCCACCCACCCATCCATCCACCCATCCATCCATCCATCCATCCATCCACCACCCACCCACCCATCCATCCATCCATACATCCACCCCATCCACCCACCCATCCACCCACCCACCCACCCATCCACCCACCCACCCACCCACCCACCCACCCACCCATCCACCCACACCATCCACCCATCCATCCACCCATCCATCCACCCATCCATCCACCCATCCATCCATCCATCCATCCACCCATCCATCCACCCACCCATCCACCCACCCATCCACCCATACCACCCATCCACCCATCCACCCATCAGCCATCATCCATCCCCATCCATCCATCCTCATCCATCCATCCACACCCATCCACCCATCCATCCATCCACCCATCCACCCATCCATCCATCCACCCATCCACCCATCCACCCATCCATCCACCCATCCACCCATCCATCCATCCATCCACCCATCCATCCATCCATCCATCCACCCATCCACCCATCCATCCATCCACCCATCCACCCATCCAATGCATTCCAATCGAGAGAGAGGGAGACAGATGTTTTTTCCATGTCATACTTCAACTATTTGCACATTGTTACAACACTGTACATAGCCAATAATATAACATTTAAACTGTCTAAGTTATTTTATATTTACTATTGCGATTCTCTAATACAGGACTAGTAAAGGTCATGTCTTCCTCTAATACAGGACTAGTAAAGGCCCAGTGGTCCTCTAATACAGGACTAGTAAAGGTAATGTCTTCCTCTAATACAGGACTAGTAAAGGCCCAGTGGTCCTCTAATACAGGACTAGTAAAGGCCCAGTGGTCCTCTAATACAGGACTAGTAAAGGCCCAGTGGTCCTCTAATACAGGAATAGTAAAGGTCCTGTCTTCCTCTAATACAGGACTAGTAAAGGTCATGTCTTCCTCTAATACAGGACTAGTAAAGGCCCAGTGGTCCTCTAATACAGGACTAGTAAAGGTCCTGTCTTCCTCTAATACAGGACTAGTAAAGGCCCAGTGGTCCTCTAATACAGGACTAGTAACGGCCCTGTGGTCCTCTAATACAGGACTAGTAAAGGCCCAGTGGTCCTCCAATACAGGACTAGTAACGGCCCTGTCTTCCTCTAATACAGGACTAGTAACGGCCCTGTCTTCCTCTAATACAGGACTAGTAACGGCCCAGTGGTCCTCTAATACAGGACTAGTAAAGGCCCAGTGGTCCTCCAATACAGGACTAGTAACGGCCTAGTGCACTACTTTTATGAGAATAGTTTTTACATTTATATTTTAGAGATTTCTATTTGTATTAATATTGTTTTTTAATTGTGCAGCGGCATCATCAGCACCCCTACTTCCTGAGACTATGGACATCGACTCAGAACATATTTTGTTGTTTCTCGATGAACAATTGTAGTTTTGAGAGTGAAAAACCCCCAAAAAATCTAAAACAGTCAAAATAAATCTGAAAAAACATAATCTTAGGAACATATTAAACATAATTTGGGAAAAAAGTCCTTATTTTATGCGGATGCTATTAAAGTTGTTTTTAGCCATTATTTTATCAGGTATATTGACAGAAAACATTCTCTTGTATGCTAAGGGACGAGGGGAAGAGTTGAAGGGGAGAACAGAAGAGAGGAATTTGAAAGCTACAGAAATACATTTTAGCTAGCAACATGCTTCATTTTTAAAAGTAGCTCTCATGCTAGAAAAGGTTCGAGACCCCTAGTCTACTGAGTGTGCAAGGGAGCCAGTACCCAGGGAGCCAGTACCAGGGAGCCAGTACCAGGGAGCCCGTACCAGGGAGCCAGTGCCAGGGAGCGCCAGGTACGTCAGGGGAGCCAGTACCAGGGAGCCAGTACCAGGGAGCCAGTACCAGGAGCCAGTACCAGGGAGCCAGTGCCAGGAGCCTACCAGGGAGCCAGTACCAGGGAGCCAGTACCAGGGAGCCAGTGCCAGGGAGCCAGTACCAGGGAGCCAGTGCCAGGGAGCCAGTACCAGGGAGCCAGTGCAAGGGAGCCAGTGCAAGGGAGCCAGTGCAAGGGAGCCAGTGCAAGGAGCCAGTGCCAGGGAGCCAGTATATAGAGTCAGTGCATAGAGTCAGTGCCAGGGAGCCAGTATATAGAGTCAGTGCATAGAGTCAGTGCCAGGGAGCCAGTGCAAGGGAGCCAGTGCAAGGGAGCCAGTGCATAGAGCCAGTGCATAGAGTCAGTGCATAGAGTCAGTGCATAGAGCCAGTGCCAGGGAGCCAGTGCCAGGGAGCCAGTGCAAGGGAGCCAGTGCCAGGGAGCCAGTACCAGGGAGCCAGTGCCAGGGAGCCAGTACAAGGGAGTCAGTGCAAGGGAGTCAGTGGAAGGGAGCCAGTGCAAGGGAGCCAGAAGCTCAGACTGCTGAACAGCCAGAAGCTGTTCAGCAGTCTGATGGCTTGGGGGTAGAAGCTGTTCAGCAGTCTGATGGCTTGGGGGTAGAAGCTGATCAGCAGTCCTGATGGCTTGGGGGTAGAAGCTGTTCAGCAGTCTGATGGCTTGGGGGTAGAAGCTGTTCAGGAGCCACGGCAATGCAGTAGCAAAGAGAACAGTCTTATGGCTGGATCTTTGACAATTTTTGGGGCTTTCCTCTGACACCGCCTGGTATAGAGGTCCTGGATGGCAGGGAGTTCGGCCCCAGTGATGTACTTGGTCGGACACACTACCCTCTGTAGCGCCTTGCGGTTGGAGGCCAAGCAATTGCCATACCAGGCTGTGATGCAGCCAGTCAGGATGCTCTCGATGGTGCAGCTGTAGAACATTTTGAAGATCTGATGGCACATGCCAAATCTTTTCAGCCTCCTGAGTGGGAAGAGGCTTTGTCGTGCCCTCTTCACCACTGTGTTGGAATGTTTGGAGCATGATAGGTCCTTGGTGATGTGGACACCGAGGAAATTGAAGCGCTCGACCCGCTCCACTACAGCTCTGTCAGGAGGTCGTTTAGACAGGTTCCCTTGGCATTCTTAGGCACAGGGATATGGTGGTTTGCTTGAAACATGTAGGTATTACAGACATTTACATGACATTTTAGTCATTTAGCAGACGCTCTTATCCAGAGCGACTTACAGTAGTGAATGCATACATTTCATTTCATGCTTTTTTTTTTTGTACTGGCCCCCTTGGGAATCGAACCCACAGCCCTGGCGTTGCACACACCATGATGGCATTGCACACACCATGATGGCGTTGCAAACATCATGCTCTCCCAACTGAGCCACAGGGAAGGGCCCCTGGGACAGAGAGAGGTTGAAAATGTCAGTGAAGACCTTGCCAGCTGGTCAGTGCATTCTGAGTAACCTTCCTGGTAATCTGACTGGCCCTGCGGTCCTTGTGAATGTTGACCTGTTTAAAGGTCTCACCCGCATCAGCTACGGAGAGCATGATCATACAGTCGCCCAGAACAGCTAGTGCTCTCATCTATGGTTCAGTGTTGCTTGTCTTGAAGTGAGCATAGAAGGCATTTAGCTCGTCTGGTTAGCCTCGCGTCACTGGGCAGCCCGCGGCTGTGTTTCCCTTTGTAATCCGTAATAGTCTGCAAGCCCTACCACATCTGACGAGCATCAGAGTCGGTGTAGTAGTATTCGATCAAAGTACTATTTTACAGGTTTTTTTAGCCTGTTTGATGGTTTCGTCGGAGGCCATAGATGGATTTCTTCTGAGCGTCCGGATTAGTGTCCTGCTCCTTGAAAGCGGCAGCTCTAGCCTTTAGCTCAGTGCGGATGTTGCCTGTAATCCATGGCATCTGGTTGGGATATGTACGTACGGTCACTATGGGGATGACGTCGTCGATGCACTTAGTAATGAAGCCGGTGACTGATGTGGTAAACCGCTCAATATTATCGGATGAATCTCAGAACATATTCCAGTCTGTGCTAAACCAGTCCTGTAGTTTAGCATCCGCTTCATTGGACCACTACCGTGTAGAGCGCGTCACTGGTACTTCCTGTTTTGAAATTTTGCTTGTAAGCAGGAACCAGGAGGATAGAGTTATGATCCGAGTTGCCAAATGGAGGGCGAAGAAGAAGCTTTGTATGCGTCTCTGTGTGGAGTAAAGGTGGTGTAGAGGTTTTTATCCCTCTAGTTGCACATGTAACACGCTGGTAGAAATGAGGTCAAACGGTTTTCCTCCTGCCGCTGGGAGCACCCACTCTGGATAAGCATTTTCTTGTTTGCTTATGGCCTTAAACAGCTCGTTGAGTGTCGTCTTAGTGCCAGCATCAGTTTGTGGTGGTAAATAGACAGCTATGAAAACTCTATTGGTAAATAGCATGGTCAACAGCTTATCATGAGGTACTCTACCTCAGGTGAGCAGAACCTCCAGACTTCCTTAATTTTAGAGATTTTGCGCAACAAGCTGTTGTTAATAAAGAGACACTCACTGATCTTACCGGATTGTGCCACACACATACACACAACCCTCCCCCCTTCCACACACACACACACACACACACACACACACACACACACACACACACACACACACACACACAACCCTCCCCCCTTCCACACACACAACCCTCCCTCCCTTACACACACTCCACACACACACACACACACTTTCTCTCACTCACGGTGCGGTAGATGAAGACGCGTAGTCGGTCTCCAGCGATGGTCTCCAGCAGCTGTCCGTTGTAGAGTTCACTCAGTTTGTGTTTTTTGCTTCAGAATGTGGTTCTCCAAGATCACCTTCAACAGGCTCTGGTCTAAAGACATCACCTCATCTGCAACACAAGGGACATGTACAGGAGAGTTAAACCAAATACTAACGTACAGATGCCGTATCTTCATTTGATCCAGTTTCACACAGCAGTAAATAATCCTACAGCAACAGGAAATGTGAATTGTTATAACTAATGGACATTTTTTTTGTAGGGGGTGGATACATTTTTCTTTAGGGCAAATAAAGTATGACATATTTCAGTAGAAATTACAAACTTTAGAAGCCTTTTTAAAACCTTGAATACACTACAAGTTTGCATTTCCTGCTGTGCTGGAAAATTCCTGCAACAACAGGATGATCAAATTAAGATACAGCATCTGTAAGAGTAAACAATCACCAGCCCCCTTTTTCCACTGTGGGCTAAACCTGGTGCTTGTTGGTTCCAGAGTTCCTATAGTCCATTTCCATTGTGTTGTCCTAGGCCATAATAACAGGGTTTATCCAATATCTCTAGTCTAGACCAAGTGCTTAAGTTCCAGGCTGCAGTTCCTGGCTTAGGTTATTGGGCTTTAAGCCCTAGTCGAAAAGGGGTTATTATGTGCCATGTAGGTTGAGGGGAGCCAATAGAACGTACTCGCCAGAGAAAGTTGGTTTGAGGGGAGCCAATAGAAGCACTCGCCAGAGAAAGTTGGGTTGAGGGGAGCCAATAGAGGCACTCGCCAGAGAAAGTTGGGTTGAGGGAGCCAATAGAGGCACTCGCCAGAGAAAGTTGGGTTGAGGGGAGCCAATAGAGGCACTCGCCAGAGAAAGTTGGGTTGAGGGGAGCCAATAGCGTGTACTCACCAGAGAAAGCTGTGTTGAGGGGAGGCCAATAGAACGTGTTCTCACCAGAGAAAGTTGGGGTTGAGGGAGCCAATAGAAGCACTCGCCAGAGAAAGTTGGGTTGAGGGGAGCCAATAGAATGTGTTCTCACCAGAGAAAAGCTGTGTTGAGGGGAGCCAATAGAGTGTACTCTGTCTCTGGCTTCATTGCAGCTGATAGGGCCGAGCTCTGACACCATGTCTCTGAGGTGCTCTGGGATTCACCAACCAGCTCCATCACCTCCTTGGCTTTGAGTGGAAACAACACATAAACATCAGATAACAACAACGACACCACACATCATAATATCTATATACAAGCCCTACAGTGTGCCAAGCATTTTAGCCCAGTCTGAAATGAACCATAAACCCGTTTTCCTAAATCAATCAAATGTCTTTATGAAGCCCTTTTTACATCAAACGATGTCACAAAGTGCTAAACATGTACAGTAGATCTGAAAAACTTCAGATGGTTCTAGAAACTCAATATAGACTACCAGGGAACTGAGTGAAACCATGGTGATCCATTCAGATTCAAGAGAAAGGACTTCTGGTGCAGTCAGAAGAAGACTGGCCACCCCACACCCGGCCTTCTAGGGAGTATTTCCTAGCCACTGTGATTCTGCCTCTACATTTACTTGCTCTGTGGGGTTCTAGGCTGGGTATCTGTAAGTTTGTGTCAACGGATGTCGTGGAAATTCACCGCTAAGGACTCAAAGTCAAAGCAAATGAAGCAAACTTTATTAACACACGCGGAAGACGTTCACAAACTCAAAACAAGCCAGATGAAACTCTGAAATGGGAGGTTCTCTTTCAGGCCATTTAAACTGCTATACAAACAAGTCATATAAAGCACGTTTGCAGTCAACCCACAATACAAATATATTTGATTGATTGATTGATTGAGTTAGGGGTTGGATTTTGGATGGGGAAATGTTGAATCCCTTGCAGTTTCTTACCCTGGGGACGTCTACGTTATGCGAAGGTTATCGTCGTGGGAATAAGACTTACCTGAATCGGGTATGAGGACCCGGTCGATGAGGTGGATGACTCCGTTGGAGGTGACAATGTCTTTCTTCAGGACCATCTTGATACCGTTGACCGTTAGGCTGTCTCCGTCACAGCCGATCTCAACGGTGCTTCCCTCCGCTGTCTCGTGCACGGAGCCTGCCGTGATGGCCTCAGAGCACTGCACACTGTTCAACAGGTGGTAGTTCACCAGGGCTACGGGAGAGAGAGAGGGGGCGAGAGAGAGAGGTAAGGAAGGAGAGAGGGAACACGGAAACGTGTTAGATCACCTATACAGCAGAAGTGAGCACGGAGGTTGACCGTGAAAGGTCATCAGGCTGGGGAACGGGACAGAGAATGATATGGTAAACTTTGATTTATGGAACACAGACACCCCAGGGATGTTGACGACTGGTGTTTTAAATGTGAAACACGTACGCTGCTCTTTATTAAGCTTTACGTATCGGCCTCAAGGCCTTCGTCAGATACGGAAAACAGCCATGATGACTGCTGCAGTTACACTATCAGAGACCATCCATCCATCCATCCTTCGTGTCAAATCAGACTAGGACAGGACAGGATGACAACCTCTGAGGTTTTCTGTGCTGATCTAGGATCACTTTGGCCTTTTTATATCATAATTAAAAATATCATATGGACATATTCTAGATCAGCACTCCTACTCTGAGGATGCTGAGACCAGACTAAGACCAGGACAGTCAGTCTGTTCAGAATGGGCGGTTGGTTGTTCCACAAGGTTCCACAAGGTGACATGTTATTCCTGGCTCTCTCAAAATTAACAACTTCAACCATAAATAGGTAATTGTTTGAGAGAGAGAAGAGAAAGAGAGAGAGAGAGAGAAAAGAGAGAGCGAGAGAGAGAGAGAGAGAGACAGGGTGAGGGAACGAGAAAGGGAGAGAGTGTGAGTGTGGCCAGTCTGGCTCTGAGTCCCATGCTGAATAACCAGCATAAGCCTGTTCCATGCTGTTCCATGCTGGTCTATGCTGGTCAGTGCTGGTCAGTGCGGTCAGTGCTGGTCAGTGCTGGTTGATAATGGTCAAGCTGGATTTTGAAATCCTAATGTGGCTCTTTACCGAAAATGATTGCCCCACCCTGGTCTAGCTGGTTATGGGGGTTGACCACAGGGTTCCTAGCTGGTTATTGGGGTTGACCAGCATAGTCTAGCTGGTATGGGGGTTGACCAGCATGGTCTAGCTGGTTTGGGGGTTGACCAGCTGGTCTAGCTGGTTATGGGGGTTGACCAGCATAGTCTAGCTGGTTATGGGGGTTGACCAGCATGGTCTAAGGCTGGGTTATGGGGGTTGTCCAGCATGGTCTAGCTGGTTACGGGGGTTGAACCAGCATGGTCTAGCTGGTTATGGGGGATGCCCAGCCCTGGTCTAGCTGGTTATGGGGGTTGACCAGCATGGTCTAGCTGGTTATGGGGGTTGACCAGCATGGTCTAGCTGGTTAGTGGGGGTTGTCCAGCATGGTCTAGCTGGTTATGGGGTTGACCAGCATGGTCTAGCTGGTTATTGGGGTTGAACTCTAAAAAATGATTGGTTAAAAACAACTGAATTAGGTTTAAATTGGTAACCCAGCGCTGGTTAAATAGTGGGCAGGACACACGCTGGGTTATTTTGACCCGGCCAGTTGGGTTGTTGGGATTACCCGAACATGGGTTAATTTAACCATCAATTGGGTATTTTTTACTCTCATACTGGGTTGAACTAGCAGCTGGGTCTTTTTCAAATATAATCCTTAGATTATTTTCAGTAGGCATGATTTACCCCGCTATCACCCAGAAGGCGAGGTCATACAGGTGCATCAAAGCTGGGACCGAGAGACTGAAAAACAGCTTCTATCTCAAGGACATCAGACTGTTAAACAGCCATCACTAACATTGAGTGGCTGCTGCCAACATACTGTCTCAAATCTCTAGCCACTTTAATTAATAATTAAAAATTTGATGTAATAAATGTATCACCAGTCACTTTAATCAATGCCACTTTATATAATGTTTACATACACTACATTACTCATCTCATATGTATATACTGCACTCTATACCATCTACTGCATCTTGCCTATGCCGTTCGGCCATCACTCATCCATATATTTATATGTACATATTCGTATTCATTCCTTTACACTTGTGTATAATAAGGTAGTTTGTGGAATTGTTAGATGACTTGTTAGATATTACTGCACGGTCGGAACTAGAAGCACAAGCATTTCACTACACTCACATTAACATCTGCTAACCATGTGTATGGACCAATAACATCTGCTAACCATGTGTATGGACCAATAACATCTGCTAACCATGTGTATGTGACAAATAAAATTTGATTTGATTTATTAGGGGGGCGTGTTTTACAGATAGATCTTATTGGCCACTGTGGTGATGAATCAGAATTAGTTGGGTAACATAGATAATTAAGATGTTTTATTAGTATAATATGCATAGTGAGATACTTGTCATTAGAAAGTGTCCTTTGGACTCTGGTATGTTTCAGTTTGCACGTTTCCCTTAGCTGGGGCTCAGTCACGTGGGGCTCAGAGAGGGGAGAGGTCAAAGTTGTCTTTTACATGTCTCTTTTGCTATGGCAGAATATCAGCAAGAGAGGAGGACAGAATGAAATATTGTCTTCATATGTTGAATTCTCTTTAACTGTTCTTAAACCATGTGAAGGGATGGCGTGATTAATGGGGAACCAATGACTTGTCTCCACAATGTCTGTGAGCAAGTCACTCCCACCTTTTCTTTATTGTGGGGAGGTTTATGGCAGTGTCTGGGTCCATTGTCTCTTAGATCTCACACTTATCCTGTGATAGTATATGGCCTAGAGGCTCACTCCCTGAGGGGTCACTGAGGTGAGCCTGTCCAGGAGTGGGGTCAAGAGGGGGTTTGCTTGAGATGGGAGTATCTAGAGTTAACAATTGATATATGCCATTGGATGAAATGGTGTTTATGTTCTATGAAGTACCAGGGACGAGATTAGAACCTCGTCATTAGGATCAAACTGAACGATAATTTATAGCGAATGCTATCTGGCTGTAGATACTCCTCTCTAAAGTAAACAGTCTTTCTTTGTGAACCGTTCCTAACTATCTGTGGTTTGTCATGTCAAAAGGGGGTGGATCTTGCTATAAAGATCTCAGTAGTCATTGTGTTCAACACTCTCAACGGGTCATTAGAAATGGTGAATCGTTGAAAGTCAACTGCTAATGCAAAGCTCTTATAATTAAAATTGTAGTTTAAGTATAAACTCTGACTGGTGTGTGTGTGAAGTTTGTCTCTCCTCATTTGGTAATACAGAAATTAGCAACCACACCACCCGCGAGAGTATATGTAATTCCTGTTCTTCATGTTAAGTTTACATACTGGCAACTTTAATTTGCTTTAAAAGAATTGATTGTTTGATCAGAACAGATTAACAGGAATATAATTAACTCTCACGGGTGGCTAAAAATAACTCTCTGAAAGTCTCGACCCTACTAAACTAGCCCCCCCAGTCCTCTGATCTGACCCGCTGGTATATATCTCAATAACCCAACCCTGCTCTTTGTAAACACACGAAAAGCCCTGGCCTCGTCATGGCTAAAGTGGTTATTCTTGGAAAAAGCTTTACTTTGAAATAGAGGCTCATCGCTTCCATTTGGAGAGTTACTTGGCAATGGAAAGTGTTTTGGAAACCTCAGAATCTGATCTTCTGATACTATATAGAAATCATAATGTCTTGCCTGGACGTGACTCTGTAGGAGGATTTGAAAAAGTCATTTTTGGGGGGAAAAGAATAACATACTTATAAAACTAATTCTGCTTGTGATATTGATGATTTGAACAATATACATATATATAATATACTATACTACTACTACTACCACTACTACTACTACCACTACTACCACTACCACTACTACTAGTACTACTACTACTACTACTACTACTACTACCACTACTACTACTACTAATACCACTACTACTACTGCTACTACTACTACTACCACTACTACTACTACTACTACTACTACTACCACTACTACCACTACCACTACTACTACTACTACCACTACTACTACTACTACCACTACTACTACTACTACCACTACTACTACTACTACTACTACTACTACCACTACTACTACTACTCTACTACTACTACTACTACTACTACTACTACTACTACTACTACTACTACCACTACTACTACTACTACTACTACTACTACCACTACTACTACTACTACCTACTACTACTACTACTACTACTACTACTACTACTACCACTACCACTACTACTACTACTACTACTACTACTAATACTACCACTACTACCACTACTAACTACCACTACTACCACTACTACTACTACCATACTACTACCACTACTACCCACTACCACTACTACGACTACTACTACCACTACTACTACTACTACTACTACTACTACTACTACTACTAATACTACCACTACTACCTACTACTACTACTACTACTACTACTACTACTACATACTACCTCTACTACTATACTACCTACTACCACTACTACTACTACTACTACTACTACTACTAATACCTACTCCACTACTACTACTAACTACTACTATACTACCACTACTACTACTACTACTACTACTACTACTACTAATACTACCACTACTACCACTACTACTACCTACCACTACTACTACCACTACTACTACTACTACTACTACTCACTACTAATACTACTAACTACTACTAACACCACTACTACTACTACTACTACTACTACTACTACTACTACCACTACTACCTACTACTACTACTACTACTACTACTACCACTACTACTACTACCACTACTACTACTACTACTACCCACTACTACTACTACGAGTACTACTACTACTACTACTACCACATACTACTACTAATACTACCACTACTACTACTACTACTACTACTACTACTACTACTACTACTACTACTACTATTGCTATTACTACTACTACTACTACTACTATTACTACTACACCTATTACTACTACTATTACTACTACTAATATAATAATTTGAACAATATACATGTGTGTTAAACAGACTTATTTAGGAAAAGTAAAGGACGGAGGGGATATGACTTTAGAAATGGCAGAGATATTTCAATTTGAAATGCATTGAGTGTCTAAATGACTGTCTTTCTAGTGGTAAAGAAAACTACCCATCTAAGTTACCCAATGGCTGCAACCCAGCAGCAGGGTCAACCAAATAACCCAGCAGCAGGGTCAACCAAACAACCCAGCAGCAGGGTCAACCAACAACCCAGCAGCAGGGTCACCAAACACCCAGCAGGGTCAACCAAACAACCCAGCAGCAGGGTCAACCAACAACCCAGCAGTAGGGTCAACCAAACACCCAGCAGCAGGGTCAACCAAACAACCCAGCAGCAGGGTCAACCAAACAACCCAGCAGCAGGGTCAACCAAACAACCCAGCAACAGGGTCAACCAAACAACCCAGCAGTTTTAAGAGTGTACCTCTGATAATCAGATTAGCATGGGACCGTGGCCTAATGACTCATGCCCTATAAGGGCCCTAGAGTTGTTTGTTGTCTGGGGAGCATGTGTGTGAATTTGTGTGTGTGTGTCCCTGTGGTGTTATCACACAAACCCAAACCAGACTGCCTCAACCCTATGGTGGCCTGTCTACCTGGAGGGCTGATTCCATTCCAATCAACCCTATGGTGGCCTGTCTACCTCGAGGGCTGATTCCATTCCAATCAACCCTATGATGGCCTGTCTACCTCGAGGGCTGATTCCATTCCAATCAACCCTATGGTGGCCTGTCTACCTCGAGGGCTGTTTTCATTCCAATCAACCCTATGGTGGCCTGTTAACCTCGAGGGCTGATTCCATTCCAATCAACCCTATGGTGGCCTGTTTACCTCGAGGGCTGATTCCATTCCAATCAACCCTATGGTGGCCTGTCTACCTCGAGGGCTGATTCCATTCCAATCAACCCTATGGTGGCCTGTCCTACCTGGAGGGCTGATTCCATTCCAATCCAGAAAAGCAGTTACTACCCATATCCCTTCCCCCCACTGATAATCCCCCCACCATGGCCCTTACAGGAAGAAAAAAAAACACATGTGATTTCACATTAAATTTCACATGACATGATGTGAAAACGTGTTTTTAGGAACTCTTCACGTGTATTTTCATGTTATCACATTAACTTCACGTAAAAAAAAACTTGTGTTCACAAGGGAGGCCCTGGCGTCCTGTTGTTTGTTGGGCTGCTGCGATCTGGTGCGGATAAGCTCAGTCCCCTCACGGAAGCAAGGAAGGAACAGTGTGTGTGTGTGTGTGTGTGTGTGTGTGTGTGTGTGTGTGTGTGTGTGTGTGTGTGTGTGTGTGTGTGTGTGTGTGTGTGTGTGTGTGTGGTGTGTGTCTGTTACGATCCATCAATCTGCTTCAAAGCCGCTGCACGCTAACCGTTAGTGCTGGCTAGCCGGATACTCTGAATAATACGGATTTGAGACAAGCATTTCCTGCTTTTCATGTGTGTGTGACCGGGAGAGCATGTGTGTTCCTGTGTGTGTCTGTGGGAATGAGGTGTGAGATGTGTCTGTGGGGATGAGGTGTGTCTGTGAGGATGAGGTGTGTCTTTGGGGATGAGATGTGTCTGTGGGGATGAGGTGTGTCTGTGGGGATGAGGTGTGTCTGTGGGGATGAGGTGTGTCTGTGGGGATGAGGTGTGTCTGTGGGGATGAGGTGTGAGGTGTGTCTGTGGGATGAGGTGTGTCTGTGGAGATGAGGTATGTATGTGGGGATGAGGTATGAGGTGTGTCTGTGGGGATGAGGTGTGTCTGTGGGGATGAGGTGTGTCTGTGGGGATGAGGTGTGTCTGTGGGGATGAGGTGTGTCTGTGGGGATGAGGTGTGTGTGTGTGGGGATGAGGTATGTCTGTGGGGATGAGGTGTGTCTGTGGAGATGAGGTGTGAGGTGTGTCTGTGGGGATGAGGTGTGTCTGTGGGGATGAGGTGTGTCTGTGGGAATGAGGTGTGTCTGTGGGAATGAGGTGTGTCTGTGGGAATGAGGTGTGTCTGTGGAGATGAGGTGTGAGGTGTGTCTGTGGGGATGAGGTGTGTCTGTGGGGATGAGGTGTGTCTGTGGGGATGAGGTGTGTCTTTGGGGATGAGATGTGTCTGTGGGGATGAGGTGTGTCTGTGGGGATGAGGTGTGTCTGTGGGGATGAGGTGTGTCTGTGGGGATGAGGTGTGTCTGTGGGGATGAGGTGTGAGGTGTGTCTGTGGGATGAGGTGTGTCTGTGGAGATGAGGTATGTATGTGGGGATGAGGTGTGTCTG